>NW_005187827.1:144038-178203 GCF_000239375.1 Pundamilia nyererei | reverse complement strand
TTATACCTGCACCATCTTCAGGCCAACCAGCTTGAATCCCCGCTGCTCAAACCGGTGAATTATTTGCCCGACGAGACGGCGTTGAACTCCATCTGGTTTCACGGCTATGAGAGTCCTCTCCCTCACATCTGGAAGACCTGATGTGAGCAGACACAAAAGAGGAGCAATGGTTGTTAACCATACTGCAGGGAAGACTATAAAAAATACCAAACTAAAGTCTGCAGGTGTCTCAGTTTATAAATGTGTGGTATTTATCATATCAACATTTATCATATCAACACACACGCACGCACAGACGTGCATTTGTGTGTGTGTGGGACACAACGTCCCCACAACACAATAAACTAACGCGCGCATGCGAGTTTGCACCCCTAAAACAGACCAACAACCCTCACTGAACAAAACTGCATATGAGAGGTATGGCTTTTGTTTAGCTACAGAACACACAGAATAGAAGCTGCACACAGCCCCTTATGAATGACTGCACGCTATCAATTATTCACACGTGACTATCCACGAGAACTGCAGTCTCCTTGCATCTTTAAGACCGGCTGTGACAGTGAAATACAGCGACACCATAGCGGGCTGGATGAAGTCTGGTTCTGGCACAGAGGTTTGGGTGTGTTGTATGGGACTTGCGTTTTGTGTGTCGGTATTGCGCACCGTTTAACTTTTGTACCCCTAACCTAGTTCCAGTTCATGACCCGAGCTTTTGGCAAGCAAGTTTGTTTTCCCAAATGTGTCCGTTAAGTTTGGGTCAAATAAACTTTGCCTTGGACTCTGCGCCTTGGACCGAGTCTAACAGACTAAAGTTTGTTAGACTCGGTGCTAACAGAAATCTTTTAAAATCGGTTTCGACAGTGACAGTTTGAGTGTCATTTTCACTGTGTAAAAATCGCGTATTCAAGATACTGTGCACATTTTTAATTCGCAATTCATGAACATTCACTTAAAAACATAAAATTTGCATCCAACTGCTTTAAATCGCCACTTCTTAACAAACGAATCGCGTAAGTTCTATCTGAAGGACTAATACTTATCTACTATGCAAAACATATGGCTTTACTTAGCAGCTGGTACAAAATGAGTCACTTACTTGATTTGTTTCTTCGCCAGGTAGATCTGTATCCACCCCACAGCTGAGAAGGAAAACCAGGTAACAGACCTTTTGTGGATTCTTGAGTCCTCCAATAAAAGTGTTGGAGAAGTCTGTTAAAAACGCGCAGCTGCAGCATGGCCGTAATGTGACGTGCGTTTTATCAGCCTCTACTGAGTGAAGTCAACCCTCATCAATAAAAACTCACGAGTGATCCCTCTGTGCGTCTCTCCTCATTGTCACTCAATCTGAAATTTAACTCCAGTGATGCCAGACCTGTGTTAGTTCTCCGTACACGCGTGCGTCACTCAAAATCTCCCTTCGCTTTCAACCCGATGGATTTCAAAAGAAACACTTCCACGCATAAATCTTATTTAGTTGATATTTTCGCCTTTCTGCAGGTGAAATCCAGCTCAGTTTAAGAGCTGAACACTGATCTTGCTCTTCACTTTGCCCTTTTTTTGTTGAAAATGTGTATTTCTAAATAATAACAAAACACTTAGGAGACGCAAAGCAGAAGCAAAGATATGTTAAAATGGCCATTTTATGACCATTCAGCCTCCGAAACGCATCTTTTTGTTGTTTTAAAGTAACATCTGTACTTGCCAGATGTCCGTTAGTCATTCAGCCTCCACAACTCACATTTGCAAATCTGTGATTTTCTTTAGATCTGGCACTTACCGCAATTTACAATTGCAACTGTTAGGTGGTATTTCAACAAAAATATTTAAATGACCTGTGGATGTAACTAGAACTTCACTGAAATTAAGGATTTGATCAGCATCAAATACAAGCTTAACAAATTGGATATACAGGACTGTATATGAAAAAGTATTTGTCGCCTTCCTGGTTTCTTAGTTTTCTGAGTATTTGTCACTCTTTCATATTTCAGTTTATCAAACAAATTTTAATATTCGACAAAGATAGTTCAATCAATTACAGCAAGTCGTCAAGGTCTGAAGCAGCAAAGCAGACTCAGACGGTCACACTACCACCACCATGTTTGACTGTTGGTATGATGTTCTTTTTATGAAATGCTGTTCTAGTTTTTTGCAGATGTAACAGGACTGAAACCTTCTAAAAAGTTCAGGTTTTTATTTTTGAGTCCACAGAATATTTTCCCAGAAGTCTTGGGGATCATTAACATGGTTTTTGGTAAATGTGAAATGAGCCTTAGAGTTCTTTTTGGTATTCTTCTTTGAACTCCTGTGGAGGCTTTTTTGCCTGGACTCTTTCTTATTGTTGAATCATGAACTAGATGTTGTTCTGGGTTATATGTGAACACCTGGACGAGTCGTCAGTGCACTCACCATTCACCACTGTTTCAAATTTTCTCCATTTGTGGATAATGGTGTCATGTGCTGCTTTTTCTTTGTTTTTTTGCGTATCTTACTTTGTCAGACAGGTTCTGGTTAAGTGATTTCTTGATCCAACAGGTCTGGCAGTAATCTGTCCTGGGTGTGGTGAGTGAAACTGAACTCAGCTTTCAAAAGAAAAAAAAAGAAAAAAAAAAGAAGGAAAAATGTGGTTAATCACAATTAACTCATGATTCATGAAGGTAGGTTTGGATAACTTTTTTCCATTAATAAGTTAACTCATGATTTAAAAACCGAAATCGGGAAGGGGAAACATACTTTTTTCCTGTCACAGCATATCTCAGTGGCAACAGGTCTTATGGAGTGATGAACTCACTTTTGAAAACTTTGGTTCAAGTCATTTTCAGTAATATAGAGGTGGTCAGGATAAATGTACAACAGTGAATGTCTAGTCATTTGTAACATGGTGAAAGGGTTGAGGAAATTATGAATGCAGAAAAGTAGTCAGATTATCATCCAGCATGAAATACCACCAGGCAACAGCTTCATTAGTCAGCATGACAATGATCACAAAGGAGTGTAGCAAAATCATACCTGGATAGAAAAACACAAAATGGAGCACTTAGATGAGACATGGATCGGCCTCCCCAGAGCCCAGACTGCAACATTACTGAAGCAGCGTGGCATCATGTTGAAAAAGGACAGGAAAAATGCAGCCAACATCCAGAGAAGAGCTTTGAACGTGCTTCAAGAAGCCTGAAGAGAACTATTCCTGAAGACTAATTAGGTACATTACAAGACAGCGTGACTAAGAGAGTTCATGGTAAATGAACTGGTTCTTATATAGCGCTTTTCTACTCTGAGGACTTAAAGCACTTTATACAACAAATTCATTCACCCAATTACTTTTTTTCTAAAGTGTTAAGTGCTCCGTATCTAACATCCAGACACTTTCACACTCCGATAAATGCATCGGAGAGCAACATGGGGTTAGTATCCTGACTGGAGCAGAACCACCAACCTTCCAGTAGCTGACCTGCTCTGCCACCTGACATACAGCCACGCCAATACAGACAGTGCAGACGTATAAAGTTGGTCATATTGACTTCAGTTTTGTTAAAATTCCCTTATATGTGGATTTATATTTGCAGATTTTTCAATAAACTGCTGCTCCCTTTAAATTTTCCTAAGCATCATCTTTTTTGCAGTCTAGACTTGACTGCACGGTACTAATCAGCATCAAGGTGACATTTTGTAACCAAAATCCTCTCTTATCAAACTGAGTGCAGTTGACAGAGTCCACTAAGCAGTCACATTTAATGTAAGCTTAGGATACACAAAACCAGACAACATTAGAGCCATGTCTTTGCTGCTTGAGTTTGTGACATCTTTTCATAATTTATGAAAATGCACCATTGTTCTTTTCCACCTTGTACATGTGAGTCTGCACATATTTGTCATGTGATTGATTTTATGTGATGTCATGTTTCAAGGTTTCTGTTGGTTTTTTCTTGTTCTGCCTGATCCAGTGAATCAGAAAAGGAACATTTTTTGCATATTACTGTGATGGCATGCCACACATGGTAAGCTCCACACCTCACTACCTGTTGATTCACTTTAGTTTAATTTACAGTCACTACTTTAAAATATTCTATTTATTGTTCAATATTGTTTCTTTATTAAATGTATTTATTTTTCCATCACACCTTCCAATGTTTATATGGCGTGCACACATATTAACCTTGCAAGGTCAAAGTTCTGTTTTATGTTATATTAATACATCTTTCTTTGTTTGAGTTACCTGGGGGTTGGCTTCTCCTGTCTGGCAAAAGGTGTGGCAAAGGGCTGCCAGACCTGAAGTACCACTGACAGCCTCATTGGATTGCACCACATGCTTCATTGCCTGGGGGGTGTTTCATGTTTGTTTCATTGTTTTGTATTAGTTGGTTATATGGCAGCCATCTTGTTTTCCCCCGTGTGTGTCATTTGGTTTAGCTAAACCGGTATTTAAGTTCCCCTGTGTGTCATTTCAGCAGGTCAGTTTATCATGTGTTTGTTTGAGGTTTTGTTAATTATTATCTTGAGTTTAGTCTATTGAGTTGACCTCTTTTATTGGTCTGCCTGTTTAAGTTTTGGCTTTGTTAAATATGTTTTCATATTTTTGGGTCAATAAAACCCCTTTTTTGAATTAAAACCACCTGTGTCCTTTATGCTTTACTGCTTGGTCCCTGACAATTACAAATAAACAAAACAAAAAATAAATAAAAAGTCTAAAACATTTTCTACAGTAGATGACTGTAGTGAAATAAAGGAAAACATAATCTCTAATAAAAAAAATTCTCATTATGAATACTATAAGATGACCAGCAGAGGGCACAGAGACCAGCCAAAGGTTTTATTAAAAAAGCACTTTATTATTCAAGCAGGTTTTCTCTTTTCAGAATGGAATGATATGAAAGATCTTAAGTTGAGAGTCTCTCTCCTTTGGAGATTAAAAAGGCAAAACGAATAAAAGCAGACATTAAAGAAAACTAAAACAAAACTCAAAATGAGTTGAAAGTGCTCTGTCCCAGCCCAGCTTTGTTGCAGAGGCGTGGGAAAGAAGGCCTGGCTCAGACTGCTCCAGGTCTGGGCAAAAGCCAAATGCAGACCAGGTTTACATTTCTCACCAAACTCATTGGCAATTCACAAGGAGGGCACTGCCTTAAAAATAATAATGTGCCAACCTTCTACAGTAGAAATCAAATAAAAACATCAGCAGCATCCTCAACCTCCAATTACCTAACCAAACAATGTGTGTTGCTCCATCCTGTTACTTTGAAAAGGTGGAGCACAGCTGAATTGGAGGAGTGTCGGGGAAAGTGGTCAGCACAGGCAGTCCTGACGGTATGTGGAGTGGTTCAAACAGTCATCGTGCTATAGCTTGATGGTGCCAGTGGGCAGGCTGCTGTTGCACAGTCTGTAGTAGCGAAGATCGTTCACCAGCCGCTGAACGCTTTGAGTGAACGAAGGCAGGTCCTTAGGAAAGAGGAGAAGGAACAGACACTAATATTAATTTATGAAAGAAATGCACAAAAACACATGCCCAGTAAGTAGATACAGCCATGACTGATAGAATAGTGAAGCTATAATAATATAGGTTTTCCCCAAAACCTCAACAACTCCCACCCCCTAAACCACCTCGTTTCACACGAGGTGCTGAAATACAGTATTCCCTTGATTTACACAGTAAGTGAAATTCTGCTAAATTTGAGTGACATAAATTTACAGACTGTGATGTAGTGAGTCCACGAAAGGTGAACCATAATGTGGTGCGGGAATACTGTAGACCAGAATTAATATTCCATTTCAAGCATGAAATAGCAGCAGCAGGCTGAGAGTGTGCATCATCACAGAGACCACCACAACAAGCTATTTCTTATGCACACCGTTAAAGATTATTAGCTTTTAATTAATGTGTGGAAACTGGTGCCATCAAGTGGCTACGTCTTGTTGCAAATCTTTAAATAGACCAATCAGCAGACATTAGGTAAATGCACGCACAGACCGAACTGGCTTCCCTACCTTCAGCTAATTTTTGTAGAAATGGATGAACAGGAAGTTGGCTGGCTCCACTATGGTGGCTCTCATTATACCCAGTATGTCTACATTAATATACAGCAGCACGAAGGGTGTTTATTTACTTTGTTAGACTTAGAGGTTGGCGGATGTTCACTATGACTGATGTGAGGGCTACAAACTCATGTAAGTTCGAAGAAAAATAAGGGAGTAGTTTTGCCTGCACAACCAGAAACTCTGAAAAATGTCATTTATGCACATCCACACATGAAAAACAACCCAAAAAACAAAACAAAAAACAAAAACAGTCCAGAGGAGTGGTCTTATCAGACAAATTAAAACACCTGCGTGTTTTTATAATGTTAACTAATTATTTACTGTGCAGCCAAAGTTTAACAGAATGCAAGGAGATGGGGTAGCAGCAAATAGCAGATAAGCTATTACAGTTCTAAAGAAAGAAAAAAAAAAAGACTAATTTGATTTCTATGTACAGCTGTTGGAGCAATCTAAGTATTGTTGCCAAATTATTTGTGCAACAAGTGGAAATTCCTGTGTGTGCCAGCAGCCCCTGAGATATATTTACCCATATTAACCTATTGGGGGACAATAACTTGCAAGCCCACAGAACAACACGTGCAGCATTTTTTTTTTTAGAAAGTGCCACTGAACTTACCTGTTCCAGCTTGAAATTACGTGCGAGAACAGCTCGTTGGCTGCTGTCCACACCGTGGCAGCCATTGAGGAATTCCGGCATGAAGGCCGAATAAAAGGCATCAAAGTCAACAGAGGCCATGTTGTAAATGGCGAGGGTGATTTCCTCCTGAAGAAGGTCGTGACTTTTGTGGAGAAGGACTTGCAGCAGCACATTGATGAAGTGGAAGAGCATTGAGGTCCGGAAAAGCTTCTGAAAGACCCACAAACACACACACATACACACACACACACACACAAAAAAAAAAAGGAAAAAAAAAGAAAAAAAGAAAATGAAAATGAGAGTAACGTTAGTACGTGTTATAGAATTCACACATGTGGACGAGGGAAATGTGTGCTGCCTTAGTTGCACTGTGCAAGAATTGTGATGTTGGGACCCATTCACTGCTGCTTTAATTACAGATAATCAAAATAAATACATTAAATTATTTAAATAATTTAAACCTACTTATTATTAGAGTCACACTAACTAGTTAGAAGGAATGCCAGTTGGTTTGGCTTAAGATTTCTGTAAATTAGAAACTGTGATCCAAAAAAAATTACTGTCATACTATTAACATCTAAAACAGAAACAAAAATAGAGCACTAGTTCCACCTTTTGGAATTAACAGGATGTTACATGTTAAATAAGGAGCCACATTTCATTAGTTACGTATAATCACTTATTTGGCTGAAGGTAGAATCTGCAATGTTTTTGTATCCACTGTATAGATCATTTGACTAGCAGCAATAATTACTGTCCAGTATCAAGTCCAATAAATTGTATTTAGACCACTAGTTTCAATTCTAAAGCTGAACTTACACTGATGGCTCTAACAGTTAGTTTAACATTATTATGAATATGCTGCACTTGCAGATACACAAAAAGTGAAATCTGTGCACCATTAAAGACCTGAGACTGTGGCAGACTACTTAAAGAGAACGGGTTTGTTTATGCCCTTGCTCCAAAAAATCAACGATCCTGACAAAGTTGAACTCACTCTGTGGTATAACTTGTGCTTGCTGTTGAGAGACTCCAGATAGCACAGATTCTGCTTGAAAATGTGGATATCAGGCTGCAGGAAAGACTGTCCAAAAGCCTGGAAAATATCAGCACACGTCAGGAAATTTAGTGGGATGAGATTCAACAATATCAACAATCACCTCTCCTACAGCTGACATTACAATTATAAGTTCTTTAAACGTCACATTACAAGGATTAGGGCTGTTCTATATGCATGAACGCACCTGCATGGCCGCTGTGAACTGGGCCTCATTTTCCATTGTGTCTTCTGAATCTCCTCTTTGGACACTTGTTAAGACTGAAGTTTTAAAGAAGTACCTCCAGTTTTGGTGAAGTATTTGGTATAGCAACTCAAACATCTCGGCCTTGATGTCTGGAGAGGATCGCTGTCAAACAAACCAGAGATTCATCCATTCATATTTTAGTAAGGTACAGTATGTGTCATTTCTTAAAAAAGAAGTGATATCACAGATGACATTTTAGAGCATAACCACAACTCAAACAAAACAGTGATGCAACTGACCTCTGCCACCACTGGGTAGACCTGCTCCATGCACAAAGAAAGGATGCTGGGTAGGAAGGGCTTAAAAGCTTGACCGGGCTCTTGCACCACCACCTGTAGGATTTTCAGGAACTTCTGCACCACCCTACACCCTGCACTGCCCTCATGCAAAATACTGGCTGCCAGCTGCTCCCTAGAGCAAATGAAAACAACAGATGTTACTCAGTGTTAAGATGACGTAAGATAAATGTGACTGCAACAGGTGGCTATTGTTTGACATGACATCTTGAGCTAGAAGCTTTTTTTAACCTGGTGAACATGCTAAGAAATGTGTGGATGATCTGTCCTGTGAAAGCAACACCCATCTGGACTCGTAACGCCTGGAACAACGTCAAGAAGAAGGCCAACATCTCATCTGTCACATCTACGAAAGAGAAGTGACAATTAACAAAACTGAAGCGATTACCTAACATGTGGATCTGGTATGGTGTTACATGAAATTATCTTGCATGCAGGGGTTAAAGTCAGCGACAGAATTTCTGTTATAACCTTCATTTTATGGACGCACAGTGTGAGCACTCGGGTCGCATCAGAGCATCGGGCCGTATAGTGTGAGACCCTGCATCGTGACCTACGAACTTCTAACCCCTGCGAGTCAATTGTGCAGTTTGAGCAGAATCTGAATAACGCAACTGAAAAAAAAAAAAAAAAAAAAAAAAAAAAAAAAAAAATCGCACAGTGTCTGCCCAGCTTTAGCAGCAGGTATACCATCGCCTTGATGTCATCCATTGTTGTGTTGCGTTTGTGTCACAATTATGGGACTTCTGGGCCATGTTGCTATGGTCCCACCCACACTGATGTGATACTCAATTGTAATGGAAAACGGCAAAGAAAAAAAAAAAAAAAGTCGAGTGCCAGCAGAAAAGAGGCAAAAGTGGACCATTAAAGATGGGCTGGGTTGAGATAATAGCCTGAGTGAATGTATAAAAGATTTCTTAATTTTGTAATTATGTTTGAAATCATCATAAATATTTTAGATTAAGTATTTAAATTTAAAAAGGCAATCAAAACCATGAAAAAAAAGGCCACAAGCTTAATTAAAGTCCATTTTTGATTTGGACTGTGTTTTTAATCTCAGTACTGGCTGTTGGCTATCATGTGGTGAAATTAACATATTTTATAGAAAATTTGTGGCAGTCAGCAGTAGAATACAAATTAATCTGTAAAAACAAAAAAGAAGGAAATACTGCTTCTTAGCACCATTAAAAGGTGTTTGGAAGGAAAAAGTAAGTTCAAACACTTGTGAATGTGCTGTGGCATTAAGACTGAGAATGACCCAAACCACAGATATTAAACTGACCTGGCTGCTGAATAAACACTGGAAAATGGGTGAGGGACACTTGGACAGACTCCTGAAGACTCTGATAACAGATCTGACGTGACTTGGTGGATTCACTGGAGACACTGTCCACTATGTCTCTGAGCACAGGCAGAGTCTGCTGTATGACTGCTTTGACTACACGAGAGAAAACATAATTAGGTGGACAAAAAGTGACTCAGCATAATAAAATTAAAAGAGATAAGGAGTTACGAAACCTAAGTAAATACTGACTGTCATTCAGGCCAGGCTGCCGTGAAGTAATGTTCACTGTGCCTCTTAAGATACGATATTCTCGAGTGAGCGCAGCCAGCAGGCTGGCGTGGTTGCTTGAGCGTGTCTGCCACTGTTGTTCACTCTCTGGTAAATTTGGCCAAGGGAGCAGCAGCATATTGGATAAAGCCCTACACACCAACATGTGAGCCTGTACGAGAAGATTACTTCATTTACTTCATGTTCAAGGTCACACAGAAAATTTAAATTGGCGACAAAATTTTAAACAAATGTACATATTCACATTGTTATGCTGTGATTGAAACGTGATACTACATAATGATTGATGGAAAATAAAAGTACACTATTTACCTCCTGGGGAAGTCTGCGTGTCTGATTTTGTGTAGTAATCTGGTTGAAGATGTTTTGAACAGCTGGCAAAGTGACCAAGAACACAGGCCTCACTGTAGAGGTTATGGAGACCATCAGATGACACGCTGACAGCATCAACTTTTCCGGTACCTGAACATTTAAGTGTAAAAAATTTTAAACAGACTAGAAGTGGAAAAATATATTTTATAGCTCTTTAAATTTGCAACATTTTGTTATAAATACAAGCTAGGGCAAGATAAACTGTATGGATCAGATGTTTCAGATCAACTTAAAGACATATATAAAAACCGTGAACATGGACTGCATGTTTCAAGCTTTGGTTAACAGTTTCTAAATTATACTTCTTCCTTAATTTTTAAACCACTGTTGCAACATGAAACTTACTGTGTCTGTGACATGCAGTTTCTTATAAACACAGGTTTACTTAAGTCAAAGATTCTGCACAAATTCTTTCTAAAAGAATTTTCTAAATACAAATAGCTGATTAGTTAAGGCTGGATTTGTAATATGCTTGACATTGAAGCTACCTTGGCTGTGATGAGCGGGCTACTGGCGTCGATGGCAGACTTAATGAGGTTGATGAACTGGCTCTGGTTTTGACTGTGGACTTCACTGTAAAACTGTGCAAGCCAGTGAGAATAAGCTTGCAAAGCAGCAAGAGCCTGTGCATGTCTGTAAGAAATGAAACCACATACGCACACAGAGTTAAAACACATTTCTTACTTATACTGCTTACCTAATTTGCTAATTTGCGTAACTTTGACATGTCTAAAGCCATGTTCGTGGTAGCATTAATTGTATTTGGCACACAAAAACTCATATCTTCTGAACACAAAACACTGAAGCCAGAGTAAAAATATTCTGTCATTTTATTATGTAAAACATGAGGTTGCACTGAATACAAGGCAACTGTGCAGCAAGGGCGGCTGTCCAGTGTCCACAACATTTCACACAAACCCGATAGCTATTCACACGCTCAGCTCCCTGTTCTCTTTTGCATGACACTGTCTTTGACTCCACGAGTAAAGAACCTTGAACCTTGAACCTTGAGTCTTTCATTTCTAATGGCTTGATCACATATAAAATTTTACTGTTCAATGTTCCTTTAAACATGATACTCACACATCAATGAGGTCTGGTTTGAGCACAGAAGGCACAGCAGTCTCCAGGTCATAGAGGCTGGTCTGGGAGCCATAACAAGTCACTTCAACCAATCTTAAAAAAGAGACAAATGTTCCTTTTTGATATTTTACTCATTCCTTAAAACCATCAGTTAAAATATGAAGAACTCAGAATTCATACAACCAAAGAGCAACTTAAATAAATCACACACACAAAAAAGAGAAGGCAATGTCAAGATAAGATTTTGTAATGCTGGCGACAAAAGTCTGCAACACTAACAGCGTACATTTTTAAATACAAACATAGGATTCGGAGGGGTTTGCTATGAAGAAAGATTAAAGTTAGGAGGCTACATATGAACTTTTGCTAGTTAAGCTATAACACATTAAAGCTTTCTTTAAACCCTTTAATATTTAAATGTATCCAGTTTAAGGTGGATCTATCGTCTTATTCGCAACACTGATTCATTGTACTGTTATATTATTTATGTTCTTTATACATTTTTATTCATCTTGATTGATAACATCTCTGATTGGAGTAAGCAGAACTAAAAGGGAACTTCTTTTTTTTTTGCTGAAGAACTGTAATATGATGTGTTAAATCACCCTTTTTAATCTGAGCATGCACAGAATCTGAAGCAGAAAGCCAAGCTTAACAGAAAGTTGATAATCATTAACTCAAACTGGAGTTTGAGGTTTGTTTGCTTTAGTTGGCTCAACAAAAGTCTGGCTATGTTGACCTTGATTTGTAATACACGCTTACCTCTCTACCACAGCCAGGGCGTCACTGAAACGTGCAGCAAAAATATCTCCAATGAAATACTCAGCCAAGCGTCCAACAGCCTGAAGTAGGGAGCTGAGGTCCCTGAGAGAACAGTGAAGTCGGCGACAGTCGTTCTCAGCAGTGATATTTAGCCGTCGACCTAGATAAAAACAACAAAGAGACAAGAAAACAAATGTTACAGGATCGATCTAATATTTTAATCTACAGAAGTGATGTCATTTTTGAGTCGACATAAAAGCAATGTTTTTTTCCCCCATCAATAAATTGTACTTACTTGTGCCAGTAGTCACAATAAACTGCTGTAAACCGAGGTATACGTCCAAATTTTCTTGAAGAACTGGAAACTTTAGAGCAAAAAGAAGAATAAGGAGGAAATTGTTACATGTACTAACACCCCCACATTATTATAACCTCAGAACTCACAGGCAACTTAAATCATTACTAAAAGACCTACTCAATTTTAAGGCAGTAAGTTCAAAATAAAATTTAATTCAGTTTTATAAAAAGAGTTATAAACAAGTATAATAAAGCCACAATTATCTTCTTTGGAATGATGGTGGTATTGGTTTTCGTGAATGAGATATTCTCATGACTCATCGAGTGATGCTACTACCAGCCAATCGGTGGCATGCAGTCTGACAACGTCACAGTTTAGGTACTATTATGACTAGGGATGGGTACCGGTGTCGTTCTGACATAAACGGTAGTAACCAGACCGAAAAGCAGCACACATTTCGGTGCTTTTTTTCCCTGAGCTGTGATACACTTTAGATTCTAGCCAATCATTTTACGTTTCCGAGGATAGTAGGCGGGGCCAGGTACGTACGTTCTGTTAAAGCAGAGCTACAGATTAAAAATGCCCAAGGCGAAGCGGTCAAAGTCTGGCTGTACTTCACAGCAAAATATGCAAACTCAGCAGCAACAAGTGCTTTAAGCTGATACTGTGATACTGTCAAAGGAGGTAACACCAAGAATCCGATGAAACACCTGGTGACGCATAGCGTTTTTTTTAAAAGCCGAGAAATGCGCCGTATTTGATAGCTTGCTGCGAGACCTCACACCGAGCACATCCACTGCGGGTGGGTTGCCTGTTATGCAACATCCCCCAAAAACACGAAGAGGAGAGTCCTGGCCCCTAGCCCTGCCAGTGTAGCAGAAATGATGACGGATGATGATGGCAGCAGCAGTCGTTCTTCTCTGCGTGAGTAGGCTAACCACGTCATTACATTAATGCATGTAAGGTGAACTAGCAAACATCATCATAGCTACATGCTGCTGTCTTCTTGTTTGATGGCAGATACTCCCTTCACCCTGGCTAAAAAGGCTAAAATGACCAAAGAAAAAGTGGAAAACGGTTAAACATGAGAGGTTTAGGACAAAGTTTGTGTTTTTTCCATTGTTTAAGCACTGCTTCCAGCCAAGAGTGATACCATATATGCCCCATAGCTGCAGAAAAGGCTAACATTGTTATCTTTTTACAAAAAACAGCTGAACATGAGAGGTTTTTGGACCAATTTTGTGTTCTCCATTCTTTAAGCACCGGTTTGAGCACCGTTTGAGCACCGGCACAGTTTCAAAAGTACCGATTTGGCACCGGTATCGGATAAAACCTAAACGATACCCATTCCTAATTATGACACTATTACACTACTACATTATGACCTAATGGAAAACCCTGAAAACCATGGCGAGTCAATCCGAGCAGGTACTAATGAGGCTTAAGACACCTTGGTGTGTATTTGATGACAGTTTAACCTATTAATGTACTCCTTTACAACAAAATTTACAATGCAGAACAGAAGATACTTCTTGCCATCATTGTCAAGTGATTTCACTGTTTAAGGAAACTACACTGTGCTGATAAGTGGGTCATCATGAGGTTATGAGCATTTCTGCTACTAGATTTTCCAAATCTAAAAATAATAAAGCTCTGATCTGGTCTATTTAAAACGTCTCTAAACTGCCTTACAAAATACAAAAGGTGACATCAACAGTGATTTCTTACCAAAGTAGAGAATGCATGGGATGGGAGCAGCTCCATCACCTTGGCAACCACCTCCAGACTCTGACGCAGGTACCTTTGCCACTCAGTCTGTTGCTATGGTTACAAAATGAAGCAGAGTAGTCAGACACTGAAGATAAAACCATTTCTTTAGTCTGTACTTATGCTTAAAGCAAATTTAATGCTTCATGTGGCTACAAGATAGACAGATAATATGAAACCGTGCAGATGATATTTGTAATAATTTTACATTATTAAATGTTCTTACATCATCATCCAGAGTCTCGTCGTCCAGCTCTTCTAACTGGGCTTGATTGCATCTGAACTGTATGCGATTCAGAACTTCCCTTAACAGAAGACCTAAGGCATCTTTGTACCTGCCCAGTTGGCACATGAATACATTACACAACAGCAACTTCACACTCAACAATGAATGACAAAATAGGAAATCATTAAATCAACTTTAGTTCTTTGAGTGTTTCTGTAAATATCTCTTGAGCGTCTTACCTATTCAGGACACTTTCTCTGTCTGGTAGCCTGCTTTTGATTTTCGTTGTTAAAAAATCCAAAAACACACTCCAAATGTCCAAACAGGCAAAATAGCCTTCATGGGTGGGCTAAAAAAAAAAAAAAAAAAAAAAGTGCATGAGAAGGAAGTTTACATAGAATCTTTAGCTGCATTGCATGAACGTGGAAAAGGTAATCATTACCTGGTTGAAAGTGTACTTAAAAAGCAGGGCAAGAAACTCTACAATAGGAAACTGAGGACTTGACTCAATTCGCCTCAAGTGAACACTGACAAACAGACGCAGGAAGTCTGTAAACTTTTCCAGGTAACTGCAAGATAAGAAAGGAATAACTGAAGCAAAAAGTCGGGACATACATCTTACATTTAAAACATGAAATATTAAATACAAAATATATTTGGTCTAAATGGTCAACAATATTATTACTTATCAGATTAAGTGCAGCATGTAACTTGATCATAATGTTTCATAATCCTGCAGATGCAATGTTTAAGGGCATAACAATGTGGCGCATGTGTCTGACCACTCATGAAAATTTACAATGTCACAGATGTGTCTTAAAAAAGCTTAATGAAAGAGACACAGGTAAAAATGACTACATCTAGAATAATCTTCAAAATAAAATATATACAACTTATCACCCTGCAAGCAGCCTATTTAAATAAATATATATATATATTACATAAGAAACTAGGGCTGTGCGATATGACCAAAATCTCATATCCCGATATAAGAATTCTATCGTCCCGATAACGATATAAATCACAAAAATGTAACATTTTCTGTCAATTCTGTGAATCTCGGGCAGCTCGACTTGCGGGAAGTGTTTCCAGCTGCGCGTCATGTAGCTGGAGTCGAGTGTTTTAACCGATGTATGAAACGATACATTTTTAGACATTTAAAGGCCGCCGTTTTCTTTGTGAGTATTTATTACATGGCGTGCTGCGGGGAAAAGCCTGTTCTAACCTTTGAGTCTAAGGTTTATTTTTTAGCATCTGATGGCTCTTTTTTTTTTAAAGCTCTTTCACGTGATTCAGTTTATTTTGAAAAGTCTCAACAGGATCTTGAGCTTTATTGTGAAAGATTTGTGGAACATAAACAAGCGGACACGCGATGCTGTTACTGTCGTTGTTGCTAACCACAACGCATAAAAACAGGCGCTTGTCCGTCCATAGTGTGGTTATATTAAATATAAGAGAAAGAGAGAACTTTAAGAAATTAATATAGCCACTACAGTGACCATCAAAACGGTGAAAAAATATTGCCGTAAACAGTTTATTTTGCGACACCACGAAACAAACGATAGTGTAAAATGAAACGATAGATGTTTTTATATAGTCATCCGATATACATTGTTATATCGAACAGCCCTATAAGAAACTAATAGATATTTGCAAAAGGAAACATTCTTAACAAAGACCAATAGGGATGGCAGAACCCCCCCCCCCCAAAAAAAAAAAAATCAATACATAGGACAGACAAAAAAGGAAAAAAACCAAAAAAAAAACCCAACTTAAAATAGCTGACTGGTCTTTGTACTCAATCTCTTCATATTCTGCAACCCATCTGAAACTTGTGGTGCAGACTGCCAACATATTATCATCAGTCTGAGTCCATGTCAATAAGAACAACTCTGGCTGCCAGCTGGTTGCATTCTAGTTAAAAACCATGAAACACAAAGGTTGCTAAATGCAAATTTAAAGGTTAATTAGGAATTTTCTGTCTATGAAAACAACAACAGATACACGATTTTCAATGATTTATCACAGTTAATTGCTGTATTATCAGAAACAGATTGCACATAATTGCCAACTTGACCCCACTCAATTGCAGACTGACGCCCATCTTTTATGGCAGGTTTTAGTGACAGTGTTGGTATGACTGACAATCTCATAAAAAAGTAAGATAACTTTTTCCTGATTGGGTATTGACAAAGTTAACTCTGAGGACATAATGAAGTTGAAAAAAGGTAATAAATAACAATATATGCCAATGCAATACTATTGATAGATGTCCAAAATTGCAATAGTATCATATGGTAAGTAAAGTTATGTGATAATGTCATATTGTGGGGTGCGACCAAAATACCAATTGGTAAGTGGCAATGACATAACATGGAGGGAGAATGCCGCTGATACCTGTGTCATAGGGTAAGTAAATGGCTGTACAGAGCGAGTTTGCTCATGCACCAATGCTCTGGTCAAATTAAGAATTGAGCCATACCTCTCATCAAGTTCCTGTAAGCGGCTCTTGATTGTATGAGCATTATTTTCTCGTGTCAGCCTTTGAAGAAGAAAGAAGGTCTGCTGGAACATTCGCAGCAAGTACTCCTCAAAATCCATTGGCACGCAGTTCTTTGACACCAGTTCATTGACACAGGTCATGGCAAGTAAACCAAGCCGGGCCCGGTCCACCTTGTTAGCCTCGTTTTGCTGTCCGTTTAGCTCTCCTCCATTTGATGTTGGTGGCATTGTCCCAGGATTAAGCTGTCCATTTGAGGAGGAGGAGTTGGAAGAAATGAAGGAGTCTGTCTTGGCCTTTGGCCGAAGATCACAGCCAAATCGTGCAAAATGGAAAATGGATGCCAACAAGGTGGGCGTAATACTTGTAGACAAAGGGATCCAGCTGAACAGGTGGGCCAAGCACTCCAAAACAAGGCAACAGAGCTGATGACTCTCATTGTCCAATGCTGCCATGGGCTGACAAAGCAGTTTTGAGTACTGGCTACCTTGAAACAAGCTGCCCAGCAATTCCACTGATTCAAAAACACAAAATGTTATGGTTAATAAAGAAGAAACAAACTCCCGTTTCACAATTTTAAGTCTTTCCCATTTTAACCATTGAAAGGGACAATTCACTCACTGCTTTCCCCTGAGGTGGGTGAGGGAGGCGGTGTAGAAGCTATGACACTGTGCTTGTCCCAGTATGTCTCCAGAATTCCTGAAAACAAGTACCCAGTTACTAACACATACTGAAAGATGTCTGATTTGTCATATTTGATCCTAAATAAAGTTAGCAAACCTTATTATATTTTTTATATAGTAGTACTTTACTCTTAACTGTACACCTGCATTTACTACTGTCCTTTCCATCCTTTGAAACGTGGCATATTAAGATCCCTCAAAAATGTTGCGAAACTGTTTGTTTGCTAGAACATAGGGACACCTCTGAATCTTCCAAAAAAACAAAACAAATATTCATTTGTTGCAGGGGGACAGGGAGAGACCCCTGTTAAGTAGCACTAAGAGTTCACAAAGCATTAAAGGTTGTCCTCACCGGTCAACAGTCCAAGCACTGTTGGCACCTGCTCCAGCAGCAGTTTGCGGAGCTCCTCTTTCCTGGCAACACTCAGGTCTTCCCTAGGACATGCAAGCTCTTCTGATGTGGTTTTTAACATAACCAACCCCAGTGGAGCCAGAGCCGGGGACTGGATCAACTATAGACAGGAGATTGATGGACACACACACACACACACAGTTCAAAAAGTTAATTTTATCAACTACCTAGTGACCTACCTAATTCTCCAAAATACTTTCCAAGCTGTTTGGTTAAAAGCCTGCTGACAGACTTTATAGAAGTTGGTTAACAGATCAGGTTATTTCGTTGTGTACACTTAAAGCCTAACACAGCTGTTTTAGAATAAAACAAAAGGACCTTTATTGAATGTAATTTCCCTTTACAGAACAAATGCATTACACATACTAAGTTTGGCTGTTTAAGGAGGCATTGATTAGCAAAACACACCACGAGACAAGATGATATCAAGCTCTAGTTCATGTGGCTTACCACTCTGAATGAACAACTTAATGCAGAAATCATTTGGGTTTATTTCAGATATTTCATGAGATTAAAACAAAAATGTATTTTTCTTGGATTATAACTGAACTTCTCTATTTAAGACTGTGCCACTTCCTCAAAACATCTTTGTGCAAACTTAAAATGCTGACATAAGTACAGCAAATTGATTAAAAACACAACAACAACAAAAAAAGAAAAAAGAAAAACAAAAGACAACCTCAAAGGAAATTGGAATAAATGTGACCAGAAGGGAAGAACAGAGACGGGATATTTTTTAGGACTACTTCAAATTACACAAGAACATATATATGTTCCATGCAACAGAAGCTCTGGTTTTATAATGCAACTTTTGTGTCTTCATCAGCTTCATTTCATTACTTAACCCTTCCACCAATAAAGATGACCTCCCCTGTACCGATAATGACAAGTTTTGACACTTCATCAGTATCAAAGATGTGGTTTGATATTGAGAGACCACCCTCACTAACTTTTGTTGCAAACCAAGTCATTTTGTTCACTAAGCAGGCCTAAAATATGACAGACACCACTCAGGTCAGAAAAACAGCTTCAAGGGTTACTCCTTACCTGAAGGGTGTTTGTAAAGAAATCGTGGTAGAACATCGGCCAATCCTGGCGACCAATGTCTACAATGACTTTACAAAGCTTATTACGGATAAAATAGGGCACAGATTTGTGCTGAGCAAGGAGGAGTTTGGGAAGACAGCTGCGAATCTCCATCTTGTCCTGGGAAGCAACTCCAATCCACATCTTGTTTACCAGGTTCTGAAAATTACAATTAGCAATCAACTGTAAAACATGTGTACAGATGACAAAAACATTTATACAAACATATGCAGTGCACTTCCACAATGTCTTAGGCCCATCTTATAAGGGATTATTTTTTCCCCACCCAATCTGTGCACAGAACTCCACAATGACCAAGAAAAAATATTTGTCAATTTATTGGAAGGACCCTTCACTTGGGTAAAGCACCTTTGCCAGGTATAGTATCTCAAATCGTCTTGGGGAAGATCCTGCAAGCCTTTTACATTTTAAAACCTTTCTTTCGTTATTGGTGGAATTTTTATTGTTGAACCAATGATGGGGAGCATCAGTGCGCAGGATTTTCAGGTCTGCTATGTTTCCCAAAGCTACTGCTCTTTCCCCTCTTGCTCAATTACATTTATAAATCACCAGCCTGAAAGCCAATTACACTCTGGAAAAAAGGCTTTCACTGAACAGGGCTGCTCATCATTTTCCAGCATCGATCTGACCTTCCTGACCATCCACCATCTAAGAAAAACACCATCCCATCATGCTGCTGCTACTAACAGCTGCCTGTCTTTGGTTCCCTCCACACAGTGTGGCAAAACACACTTTTTGTGTTCCACGAACCAGCGACCTGTCCAGGGTGTACCCTGCGTCTTGTCTTATGAAAGCTTGGACAGGCTTCATCTCATTGCAGCCATAAACTGGACAGGTAATTAGGAACAAATGGATCAGACCACAGGATTTTGCTTCCGTGTTCTGAGTTGTATTGAGTTCTTTTAATTGCAACCCCCTCCAGCTCTCACTAGACTTGAATCACAGCTTGCAGGAAATTCTCTAAATCTCATAGCTTGGTTTTAACTCTAACATACACCACAGATAGTGAGAGAAAGTCAAGGCTGATGTTTTCGGTTCTAAATTATGTTGAATTAAGGCACAAGTCCCAATCAGCTGTACAACAACCCCACAACCCACGGATAAAAGTAGGATGTCATATGCAAGAAAGGGAATACTTCAGTAAAGGTTTTATATTAAATAAAAGATGTAATCCATTTAAGATTAGTCTGAAACATAATATAATGAGGTTAAAAAAAATTAAGCATTTCAGATATACATTTTAAGTTAAAGGCAGTTTTTAAAGGGCACTTTATGCTCATTCTTTCATTCTGTGGTAAATTTGCTACACTTTTAACTAACTTCACTTGCAGAATTATAAAAAATGAGGAAACAGGAAAAGGCCATGAAACACATTCTTGTTAACATACGCCTCTTCTTGCAGTATGCATGTATTAAGTATCTAAAATTATCTGAAAACAAAATGTTGAAAAAAAGAAGGAGAGAAAGCTCTTGCTAGTACTTTGAACTGAGAAGATGCATCTTCCACCTACAGGACTTACTTCAAATACTGTGAGACTGTACATCATTACATACTCATTCCGAGTATTGGAGAGGAAGAACATGCAATGGCGCCACGCTCCAGTCTGCTGTGCAAAGTTATTCAGCAGCTCTTCTGCAGAAAAAAGGAAGTAAGCATGAGCTCTCACAGAAGTAGTTCAATACTAGCACCTCGCTAGCAATCAGCCTGAAAGTAATGCGTCACAACACAGGAAGTGGATTTAAAAAACCAAGAATGCAAAAGATTAATGTTTTTTATAGAAACAAAACAATTTTAGACCACCTTAAACATGATCCTGACACTCAACAGTATCTCTGTATTTATAGATCCAGACTATTCAAAGCAGAAATATACTATCGTTTAAGAATTTTAAGGATAAGGGCAAGAGAGTTTCACATAGAGGAAACTCTACCGTTCATCTACATCAAAAGACAAAGGCTCCTTTAGCTTTCTTTTTTTTTAAACCAAGAACTGAGCTCTACAAAGGTTTCCCTTTGATAAAGCACATAACAATTTTAAAGTTAATGCATGTGCTATGAGACATTTTAAATGGTATAGAAATGGTATAGTACTTCTGGTAACAATTAGCAAGGGCTGGTACCGATTAGAAATGTTTAAAGTTAAGAGTCAACTAGCCTCGCACAACATGAGCACATTGTGGTCAACCTATCCACAGATATGAATGACAGACCAACATTCACCAAGAAATGCATTGATTAGGTTCCTTTTTCCATATTTAATTAAACATTTTTAGCTCTTCTTTAATTACTGTAGATATTTTGAATTTATTCAAGAGCAAAAACAGGTAATCACACAGGAAATGAGGAGGAGTGGTCAACGTGCATGAAACGTTTGTACGTTACTGTGGATGATTATGGGGTAGGCACATTAACCCTCAATTACACATTCTTACACTGCTCTGTGTCGTTTCCATTTCAGACCATCCTGATGGGAACCTTAAAATACTGAAATACTGCATCATGGTCATACTTCTTAAGTGTACTGTTTTGCAAGACCTTACTTACCGATTTCTCTTTTTCGCTCATTAGTTGTGCAGCTATGAAAGAACTCCGTCATCAGGCCCTCTAGTGCGCGCAGCGATGCCTCCTCTGAAGTCTAATAGGTAATAGAAAGTAAAGTACAAACAACATGAGCGATCCATCACCATATAGAGCATAGAATCACTAAGTCTTTAGAGGAATTCCTTTGTTTTTTGTGTACAATCGTGGTATAACCACTCAATCGTGCTTAAATACAGAAAGAGAGTCCTCATACACATGTTCACACATAGTAAAGAGAACAATACACTGGCATACAAGTATCTTGTTCTTATAGCCAATTATTACACCAGCTTGCTGTTTGGTTAAAGCACTTAGTTATAAAAGGCAACAGCACAGGCTTAATCGTAATATAGTTTGGCACTACCCTTGTTTTCTCATGTGGATGAAGTTGGGCCTTGCCTACCGAACGCAAGATAGCATATCGAGATTTTAGCCCCTATGCCAGGCAAGTCTGAATTCCACAAATAAGCCACAACTTGCCGAGACTCAACACTAGTCAAACAAAATATTCGGTTTTGCAAGATGGGCGTCCTGTGCCGTAAAATGGCTTTAAGAGCTGTCACATCCTGTGAAATACCTGGCCTCAGAACCGTTAGATAACAAAAAAGGTATACAGGTATAAGTGCATACAACCTATCCCCATACGCTGCCAGTTGTATGCTAATGTATTTATCTTCACTAATGACAGATCTTTATATTCAGAAGTAGAATAAAGAGTTAAGCTTATCCATTGCGTTAGCCCTCAGCAGGAAGGGAGGAAGAAAGATGAACAACTGGATAAATACCAGAGTTTAAATTATACTTACCATGTTTAGCTGGCTCGGATGCTGTCTTCAGTTGACTTAGTCGCTGGTTAATTACAGTAATAAGCCAACATTAGTTACCCAGTTAGCCAATCGTGCGGCTAACATTAGCTATGGTACTGCTGGCTACCGTAACCGCAAAGGGTTATCATCATGCTCAGCTCGACTGCTTAAACTGATATCTACATAAAACTAGCTAGCAAAGGCTGGCCTCGCTGACTGTGCTTTGAATGTGTATATATATATATATATTTTTAACCTTGCTCGAATAACGCGGTTTTCGACTACCAGGCATAAAGACTTGACATTAAATTAGCTATGCCGAGCCCAGAGGCTAGCCGCATTGCAGCTCAACGCTAATTCCACCGTTAGGTTGAATACAGAAATATAGTTTTGTCAGCATCTAGCCGACACCACGTAAGTGGGCAGCTTTAATTAGCGTTTTGTGTCAGACATTTTGATGCTAAATTACCTAGTTGCTAACGCTGCAGCGGATGGCTAGCCAGTTAGCTTTTCTAGAAGGATGAAGGAATAATTTTCGTTCGCTAACTGTCAACCGCAGACATGCTCCTGTGTCCGGACACGACAGTCTCGATTTCTAAAGTCAAAGCGGGCTTTAAAAACGCACAAACATAAACGTTTACAAATCCGCAACAACAATAATTATAAAATGCTATCAGCGACTGTTCCTGTCATTCCCCTTCTCGGTGCTTAGGGCGGCTCAAGAATAAAGCTAGCTTGCAGGTTTCAGGGTCTCCATTGCAACTTCCTCTTTTGCTGCAAACAACCCAATCAGCTCTGTCAAGTCACTCACATTAAGAAAAAACACAGTCTCCGGTTATAGCTTTCAAATTAAAACACTTTACTGTTAAATAATTCAAAGTTATGAACAAAGGTAAAATGAAACGAATGAATTTACTCTAAAAAAATACCTTCATATGTTTCATGTTGTCATTTCCCCTAAAAAGCCTTATGCAAAATGCTATTATAATACTGTGCTTCTGCTGAAACCTGGCTCGCCCACACAAACATACAAATACAGGAATTTGCCTGGCTTTCAAAGAAGTAAGGTTATATAAACAGGAGAAGGACCATTGATAAAGTTTGCACTATATCTTATATATAACAGATAGTTATTAGCACTTAAAACCCAAGATTGTCATATACAGGAGAATTGTATTCACTATACAGGTAAAGGTGAAAGATTTATAATTTACATAAGAATAGCTATACATGCCACAACCAGACTATTTAACACTATATTGGAAAGTGAGAGGATGTCTGAGGAATGGATGTGTACTGGTACAGATATTCAAGACCAATGGTGAGTACAGAACTGTAATAACTAAATAGGGATAAAGCTGATTAGCCATGCCATTAAGCTATGGAAAAGAGTTGATGGAGCTAGGTTATTTAGAGCAGCAGTATAGCTCCATGTCAAGAAAGAGCACTACAAATGCGACTTTTGCTTTGAGTGTTGATGGAGAAGTACAGAGAAGGTCAGAAGGAATGGCATTTTGTCTCTATGGATGTGGGTTAAAAGTGAAAGCACATGATATAGGGTGCCAAGAGAAGAACTGTGGTACTGCATGAGGAAGTCAGGAGTGCCAGGGAAGTATGTGTGGGTGGTGCAGGACACTGAGGACAGGCTGGAGGCTGGAGGTATGTTCCGGAATAAAGAAAATTAAAGTGAAATAAAAGCCAGTAGAAGCAAGACAGAACACGTGTCTGAATGACAAGTTGACATACCTCCATTCAACCATCCAAAGCGATGGACAGAGCCCAACAGAGGCAAAGAAGAGACTGCAGGCAGAAGTGGGTGGAGACAAGGGTAAGGGGTGATTTGTGACAGAAGGATAGAAGCAATAGTGAAATTCAAAGTATCAAAGATAATAGCTTTGGTGTATGGTTTGGAGGTAAAGGCACTGACAAAAAAAACTGAAGAAAGAGCTGAAGATTTTATGCTTTTCACTGGAAGCGACCAGGATAGAGCTGAAGTTGAGATGTTTAGTAAGAGTGTTAGAGGCAAGGTTGACATGGAGGAAGACCACAGTGAAGATTGATAGATGTAGTGAAGAAGGACATGCAGACGGTTGATGTGACAGAGGTGGATGCTGGGGATAGAGCAGTAGCATCGTTTGTTTTGGCGACCCCTAAAGTGAGCAGCCGAAAGAAGAACAAAACACTAGAGAACGGAGCAATGTATGATTATTTACAACACAGGATAGATGCATGCATGTATACATACAGTAGATAACATTTATAAAGCTTACTGTGTCATACAAGAATACAGCAATGCATATAGTACAACAACTGTGCTGTTGTTACTGCATGGACACTTTGGATACCATGTGCTCAGTTACTTGAAGCCACATTGCACACACAGAACATTTTTGCCAGCACCAAGCACCTTTAATCTACATTCACAGAGCATTTACACTTTTGCTACTTCAGAAAAGCCTGCTGCATTCTGGGATTGAAACACTTCTCTTAAGTCAAATATTACACATACAACAAAGAGTTAAATTAATGGTATCAAAAACAGAACGTTACTTACAGCTCTTTATTATATGGGTGGCAATGCAAACTCCAGAGCAGATAAATATTTAAAAGTCTTCCCTTCTTAGATGACTAACTGACTAATAATTAGCCAGTCTGTCGCAGTGCTAACACAGAGACACAGGCAACCATTCACACTCACACTATGAATTAATTATATTACTTTGTTTTTATAAGTACACCATTATTCAAGCTCTCTGACAGGATTCTCTCTCTGTTTGTGAACACAGTCCCCGGGCCACAGAGGAGTAAAGCAACAGCAGCATGTGTGAAATATCCTGCTGCAGATGTTGAAAAAATCTGTCACATTTCAGTGAATGTGATTTATGTCATAAAAGCAGCAAATTAATAAAAGTCCATGTTACAATTGTAGGAGAGCAAAAAAAATATATATATATACATATATAGGGCTTTGGTTAGTTCACTGTAAAAGACTCTGTGGCTGTGAGGTTATTTTTGTTGACAGTGTGCTGTCTTTGTTCTTGCACGCTGTATGCCCAAGCTCTGTCCACGCCATGTCCCTCAATTATGCAAGGTTTCCAGTCAGGAAAGGGAAAACGGCCTGCCACCACTAAGGCATCATCAGGCAGCTCGGCCTCTAACTTCTCCTGCAACAACGAAAGCTGCAAACACAAGAGAAAAGCTAAAATTACAGCAATACTTAATAATATCCATCCATCCATCCATCGTCATCCGCTTTGTCCGGGGTCGGGTCGCGGGGGCAGCAGCCTAAGCAAAGAGGCCCAGACCTCCCTCTCCCCAGCCACCTCCTCTTGTTCGGGGAAATACCAGGGCGTTCCCAGGCCAGCCGAGAGATATAATCTCTCCAGCGTGTCCTGGGTCTGCCCCGGGGCCTCCTCCCGGTGGGACATGCCTGGAACACCTCACCCAGGAGGCGCCCAGGGGGCATCCTTGTCAGATGCCCGAACCACCTCAACTGGCTCCTTTCGATGTGGAGCAGCAGCTGCTCTACTCTGAGCCCCTCCCGGATGGCCGAACTTCTCACCCTATCTCTAAGGGAGAGGCCAGCCACCCTTCGGAGGAAGCTCATTTCTGCCGCTTGTATCCGCGATCTCGTTCTTTCGGTCACTACACTACTACTTAATAATAATGTTCATAAAAATTATCTAATGCCTGCCAATAATCCACTGTACCACATCTATTTTTATCCTATGTTGGATGAACCCAAAATATTTTTCATTCTTTATTTCCCCATTATAAACAGTTCATAGCTCATGTATATGTTCACAATATTACTCACCACACTAGGAGCCAAAAACACAGTGACATTCTTGCATTTTGTCAAGTCCACCTGTGATGAGATAAAAGGAAGGATATAAATAAGCGAACAGCTTTAACAGTAATTTTGTTTCAAGCAAAATAAAGCATTTGGCTTTCCTGAAGCATTTAGTTACATAAGTATTAAATGTCACATTAATATGAGGATAAAAAAAACCTTGGAAACGTTCATAAACATGCTTGGTTACTTACAAGAGATTTATTTATTTATTTTTTGTGAAGCAATTCTGCAAATTTGCATGCGAGCATCACTGATACCACACGCAAGTGACAAACCTTCCAGAGGTCTTCTCGTCGATACGATACTTTTCCATGATGCCCTGCTCTCCATGCATAAAATCGGGCCAGGCGAACAAGCCAGGGGTTGAGCTCATAACCGACAGCAGGAATGAAGCCATGCTGATGGGCTTCCAAGACCTTAGGAACACATCGAAGCCCTGTTATTTATCAGTGCAAGTAAAAAAGCAGCCCAAATATGTTGTTTATACTTACTATACGACCATCACCAGATCCTAAATCCACAAGACCTCCCTGTCGACCTCTGAGAAGGGTCATCACATTTTGTACTTGGGCTCTGCTGGCAGGAATGTAGGGAACCTGGGAGAAATTTCAAAGAGCTGAAGTAAAAATGAGTGATGCAAGAGCACTGCTATAAAAAAGGTTATTTCAGACAACGTAGACAAACCTGTAGCTTCAAGGGGACTTTTCGGAAGCCAGGCTGGAGGATTCCTGCCCACATGGCATACACAGCAAGCCCAGTGCCAGCGGCTATCTGAGCAACACCCCATCCTCCAATGGGCCTGGACTTCAACTCAGCAATAACCTCATCTGGTGTGTCATCATCCATTCCTCCATGCAGGATTTACATAAACTCAATTAAAAGAACACACTAAAACTCGAAAGCACAACATTGTGAAATATTTCTTCTTTTTGTTCTACCAAACAAATACTTTTTAAAATTATTAGTATTTTGCAATCAGAATTATAATCTGAATGTGCTGTTGTGCCAAATGCATTTTGCTTTTTCAAGGTGTGAAGTATAAAATCTCTAAAGGCTCCTCTGTTAATGTGTTTGTTTTATGCTTATTTCATCATTTTTACTTGTGTTATTTCAGTTATTATATTATATGTAATATAGACTAGTGTAAGCTGACAGACAGAAAAAAAAGGCAGGGGGGAAATAGGAGAAAATATAATAAAAGGACAGAGCTCAAATAGAAATGCACAATGTATTGCTTAGATGAGGATGCAATGGCTCAGACAGAGTAGATGGTGTATGGATAAAGAAGAAAATCCCAGCAGCACATCAGTGGACATCATGCTAATTTAAACAAACAGAAGATAATCACCAAACAAACACAGTTATGATTCAGTGTACTACAAGTCTTAAATGTCTTGGGTGTCCTGCACCCAAGGTTTTCAGAAGGATTCGTTTGTTTTTATTTAGTATTTATTGTTTGAAAGCATTTCTCTCTTTTAAATTGTTATAATATGGCGGACATCTGTCAGACGCAATGTTTAAACGTTCAGAATGGGTATTACAATACAAACACACCACTTTGTGAAGGCAGTCATCCCAATGTTCCGTAAACACATGTACCGAAACCTCAGTGTCATAGGAAATAGTTTTTAAAGAGATTATTACATGTAGCTACATATTTATAAACCTTAAGTGCAAAGTTTTGCTAGGATTTAACAGTCGTACATTTACTGACTTATTTTACATAGATGGTTTAAATAAACAGTCACAGTGAAAATACCAAAAAAATAAATACATTTTAGGTTATGCTGAGTTTTCGCAAACAGCTGTGATTTTATGCTGTCTGCAGCAGTCTTCGGTCAAATCCACGCCGTCTTTACAGTTTATCAGGTTACGCTGTCTGCTGGGAATAAATATTTATGTAGTATCGGAGGAAATCATTTTGCCGTGCTCCTATATATTCAAAACAGAAAAATCTAAACAATATTGCAATAATTAACGTGAAATACCTTCTTGACCTGCAGAAATGACAACGGTCAAATTACACCGTGGGACCAGTCCGTCTGCGAAATAGTCCGTATAGCGAAGAGTTTACGACAGTTCCGGTGCAGTTACGCTTCCACAGTAACATGTTAATTAAAACCTGTTGTTAATTAAATGACTGGAGTCATTCAAAACTCTTATAACTGCTCATGACTACAGAAGGATCTAGCACGGTTACAGAAGGTGAAAAGTTTACAAATTTATTTCTAAAATAAATTGTCAAATATTGCCACATTTGAAAATCTCAATAACTTTGCCATCTTTTCTCTGGAATGACATCCCTTTCTTTTGTCTGTCTCACAAACAGTATTTCAGTCATAAAAGTAAATTACTACTCCACATGAATCCATTTTAATCATAGTATTTTTATTTGAAATACGATTTAACAAAGATATACAATGGCAGTTAACAAAATGGCATTCACAATATTTTAACACTCAAACACCATTAATATCCTTTTTGATCACTGTTATCGCCATATAAAAAAAAACCAGTCAGATTAATTTTGTTATGCTTAGTATCAAAACATTAAAAAACCAACAAACAAATCGAACACTTCCTGGGGGGGGAACCAGACTCATCAGTCACTGTCTGCGTCATCACTGATGATCCCCTGCAGGTTGGCCCATTCTGACATTTTCCTGCGACCTCTGTGGGTATTGTTTTCCTGATCACTGTCTGATTCTGAGTTTAGAGTGCGCTGATATTCAGAGGACGAACAGTCCTGTTGTTTCTGACTTGCTGAGGCTCCCCTGCGTGTAGGTCGACCTTGGAAGAAACCATATTAAAGGTTCTGAATTGCAACATAACTGACGCTACTGTCTACACCACTTCAGTATTCACCACAAGATGAGCATTGTGCATTTCTCCACATAAGCAGGTAATAAACCAAAGCTACAAGGTCTAGGATTCCCATCTAAAAACAAGGAAACGTAAAACTATTAGAGATATTTTTGCAGTTGTTTGCATATCTGCTCAAAAAATATAGATTTAAATTGTTATTAAAATCATCATTAAATCAGATTAACAATAAGCATAAACAACAATGTCAATTTGTTTTGCGTTAGTTGCATCCTTTGAATCATGGTGTCTACAGCGCTCTATTTGAAACAACTCTGAAGGAGTCATAGTATGACAAGAGAGCTGGTTACCTTGTGTGGTAATGATGTTGTTGACATCAAGAGCAGCCAGTTCTTGAGCTCGCTCTCTCTTCATTCTGACCTTTTTACATTTCTGAATAGTTGGCTGACCTGTGTGGAAGACAATAAGCTTTAAGTCATCAAACTGCGTAATGAAAAAAATAAAAAATTCAAAACTGTCAACAATTAATTTTCATGTTTGTTCAATACGGAAACAACTTGGCTACCATGTGATGACCCTGCTGTTGAGGGAAAAAGCCAATGTTGTGACATTTCCTTAAAGTCTCAAAGTCTATGCAAATGTAACCACATAGACTACAAAATGAAACCAGATAGTTTCCATCTGCAGAATTACATGGACTTTAAAAATGTTTTAGAGTTAGAGTATATAAAAAAAAAGAAGTTCTGTTAAGACGATTTGCCCATGTGGTTCAATTCAAAAATGAGGTTTAGTTTTTTTCAGTTTATGGACCAAACCTGGGAACTTTTTATATGTTTATAGAGATAGGGTGTTAACTTTTAGTTTTTTGTTTTGGGGCTCCTCTATCAAGCTCGAAGAAACCCCTGGCAGTGTTTGGTCAGTGGCTAACTTTAAGCATCTATGTGTGCTGTGATTGACGATTGATCGCTGGCAACTATATTAGATAAAACTGCTCACTGACAAATCATCTAATTAGCTAATACACTCAATGCATTTAGGCATGTAGACATGGTCAGGAAGACCTGCTGAAGTTCAAACTGAGCATCAGAATAGGGAAGAAACATGATTTAAATGACTTGTTGTTGGTGTCAGGTGGGCTGGTCTAAGTATTTCAGAAGCTGCTGATCTACTGGGATTTTCCTTCACAACCATCCATAAGGTTTCCAGAGAATTATCCGTGAAAGAGAAAATATCTAGACAGGAAATTCTTTGGGCGAAGAGGACTTATTGATATCAGAGGTCAGAGGAGAATGGCCCGATTGTTTCAAGTTGATAGGAAAACAACGGTAACTCATGGTTTCACTCTTTAGGGTTGGGTAATTGCTAAAGAATCTAAATCTGCAAATAAGCCAGAATGTATTTCTTCATTTTTATTTGACAAAAAAAGGGTTCCTACTCACCATGTACACCAAGCTCTTCAAGCTCCTTCTTCAGAACAGCCACCTGGGAGCGGATGGAGCGGCAGTCCTCCAGCAGTTTCTTGTAATTTCTCCTCACGCCGCAGAGGGCAATGTAACGTTTGAGCCTTGCCACTGATTTGTCATCAGACTGCAGGATGAAGCCGAGGAAAAACAAGGTGTGAAAAGAAAAAGATATTTTTATAGATCTTCATTACAGCCTCACATTATATAGTTTTCAGGGTTCTCTCTCTTTTAGTCTAGTTTTGCAGATTTGATTGAAAGCAGCTAAATAAACACAACTATAAAACTTTACTCAGTATTGTGTTTAATTAAAGGATCAGATACATCCAGAAACAAAATAATTCAGGTTCTCCTTTGTAAGATATGAAAGAATGCTTCTGTTGTGTGCACCACCAAGTACAATACAGATTAAATGTGTGTTAAAGTTTAGTTTCGTCTGACTGTCACCTTTGGTTTTCTGGTGCTCTCATCTTTCTTCACACTCTTCTTCATCTTCTTTTTATCAGTCTTATTTTCTTTTTCATCTTCCAAAGAAGGTAGTGATGAATCTGAGTCTGGGTCACTGGTTTTCTTTTCCACTTTTGTATCTTCTGCAACACATCAGTAAATCATAACTTAAGTGGACTAGTACTTGTATAATGCTTTTCTATACTAATTGAGCAGTCAAAGTGCTTTCTTACCACAAAGCTCACTCACCCAATCATAAACAGTCGCTTTTTTCCTGCCCCTAAGTGCTTTTAATCTAACGTTTACACACTCACACTCCAATAGATACACTTGGGACCACTCACGGTTCAGCATCTTGCACTGAACACCACAATTCTGTACAAGCTGGGGATTGAACCACCATTTTTCCAATTAACAGACGATCCCAACTCAGAAACCCCACATATCAAGCAATTAAATATTGTGCCAACAAACGTAATTACTAATTTTATTTTTTTTTGCATGATCACCTTTTTCACTGTCAGAAGACTCGTCACTCTTAATTTTGTCACTCGTTTCTGACTTGCAGTCTCCAACTGATTCGTTTTCTGCATCACTCAGTGGTGTTTTCCTTCCTTCATCTTCACTGCTGGTTCTTGTCTCGACGTTCTTTCTCACCATTTTCTTTGGACTGTCACTGCAGTTGCTTTCCTCACTGAGTTCCTCATCAGAAGACTCGTCACTGTCAATTTGACGATTTTCATTTCTCTTTTGTTGTGATTTTTTCACCTCTGGCTCTTCACCATCAGCTTGAGATTTGGCATTTTCTTCATCATTGCTGCTTTCTTCACTTTCTGTTTTGTTGTCCTCTTGAGCCTCAGATTCTGTCATTATTAACCCACAAAAGGACATAATTGTATAATTTACAAAGAAAATATATTTGAATTGCAATCTTGAAATGATCAAATACACTTGCCTTTACTTCTAATAGTAAGTAAAAATACTGCATAACCATACAAATCGCTTAAGGTTCTTAATTCATGTTGGCTTGCTCAGTTTTGGCCTCCTGCTGGGTTACAAGTTAGCTAACTTACAATATGACCAAAAAGGAAGTTGATGCTGAAGGCAGACAATTTCGAATGAGATAGAAGAGTCAGTAGCCTAGATCTTTACTGAACACAAGCAGAGGTCTGTGTACCCATTTATCAAAGGATCATTTCTGTTTCCATGTTACATCATTTGTGCCATCATTTTGAAATAAATTGTAAAACAGGGTATTACAAGCTGGCTGCAGGGTATCCTTTCTGCAGGTCTGTAATCAGAACGCACTCGCAAGGTTTGGGTGCTTTAGTTGGACCAAACTGCATGTTAAAAAGCTTCATTTGCTAAACGATGTGCACAAACTGTATATGTCTATAGGCTTTCATTTCCCAGTGTTGTCCTTAGTTAAAATGAATTAGACACTACTGACCTACCTGATGATGAGCTTGAATGATTATTTCGTGATTTCTTTGCCCTGGATTCATCTTCACTCTCACTCATGACCTCATCATTTCCATTTTCTCTCTTCCTTTTGTTCTGGGGCTTCTTAGTCTCTGAGTCACTTTCACTTTCATCATTATCCTATGAGGAAAATCAACAAATTATAAAGATGATAACTATAGAACTAAAATGTAAATGTAAAAGACTGATAGACGATTATTTTATGTATTATATATACATAAATTCTGATCTGCCACAAAATTAAAACCACCTGCAAAACAACAGTATCCCTCTCATACTACCAACTATGAGACAGGACCTCTGTTACACAGGGCTATTCTGTTGCGTCTTGCACGTGGATGCTGGGATTGCTTTTGATTCTGTAGATTGCAGAAGTGATGCTCTCTGTATGGGCTTGTTTCAGTGTATATGGGTGCTTCCCAAAGGGTTGATTCTATTCTGGACGTCCACTACATCGATGTGAACATGAAACGCGAGTCTGATTCTTCTGCCAAAGTGTGGGCAGGATCTTTTATATTTGCACACACATGATTTCATTTTGAATTTCACTGAATCCGTGTTTTTTGAATGTGGCACAGCTCAAAAATTAAGCAAATGCTTGATCATCTCTGCTTGATGGAATCAGGATATGAGGAGTTTGAAGGTAGCCAAGTTTGAGGGATTGTACTACTAGAGAAGGGCTCTGCAGTTGGAGAGAGCTGTTGCCATTGGGAGATGGAGTAATGTTTACATGAATGATAAATGTCAAAATAAAAGCCACATGAGGACCTAAGGTTTCTCAGCAGAAGTTTGCACTGTCTGTGAACGCTTTAATGATGTGGCTGATCAGTGCATATCATTATCTATACGGAAAAGCAAAAACAGGTACCTGCATTTTCATCAGTTCCTCTTGCACCACCTGTTTCATTAAAGTTTTTACTTCTGGACTTAATGAGTCACATTTGTTGTGTGCCTGATATCTCTTTTTTAAAATTCCCAAGGTCAGCGTGCTGGAATAAAACAGCAGAAAGATTACATCTGTGAGTGGCAGGAAGGCTCTCATTTACAGTAACTGCCACATTTGAGGTTTAGGCTTTTGAACACACTGAAAATTATATCTAAAAACGGGAGCATCCTTCATAACATCCTGGCACTAATCGATGCCTGCGAGAGAAGCTACTTGCACTTTTTGCAAAACTATAATATTTAGGTTTTAAAAACCCAAAATGTCACTGAAAGATCGATACGCTAGCATCAGAAAACGTCTCGAAGGAATGAAATCAATAATAAACAGAGAACTCGTTAATATAATACTTTTAAAATATGTCCCATCTTCTCAGTAGTAAATGGCACATTTGGGGTTGATTTTTACTTTTAGAACGGACAACATGCTGCTGGCTGGAGTATTCAAACAACTCAGCTACATTAACCGAATCGCATTGATTTCAGTTTAAGTAACCGAATGCTAACTAAAAACGTTAGGCCCATGTCGTTTATTGTTAGCACAAACACGTCTTTAATGCTTCCACTGTACCTTAGGTCTGCCTCGCCACGGAGTTGACCACACACGAACCTGCGGATACCTGCTGCCTCCTTCTCCGACACCATCCTAACACACGCTGGAAGATTCTTTTTGGCGGCGACTCCGGGACCTCCGCGCGTAATGGGAAGTGACGTCAGATACA
>NW_005187827.1:140562-143904 GCF_000239375.1 Pundamilia nyererei | reverse complement strand
ACATTTATCCTTGTTTCCTATATGTGATGAATGTGCTGTAGTTCTATCTTAATGTAAGATAAAAAACAAAACAGCTGTAATAAGGCATACAATCCTTAGTTTGTTGACCATGGCAATATGAAATGTATATGTAACCAATTTTGTTGAATCATGTCTTTCAGTTTTTATTCAGTTAGTTTTCAGGTTTTTCTTTTTGTTAATTATCGTCTCTCTTTTCTTGTCTATGTGTGGAGCTGTTTGCATATTGTTGGGAAGGACAATACTAAATACTGGGGGCAGCTAATAGCTAATAAAATTTGTACTTTCCATTATAATTTCACTTTATTCTAATACCAAATATATCCCAAATACTTAGCAATAGAAGGCACTAGATAATAAGATAATTTTAATTTATAAAAGCAAATAATAATGAATTATCTAAAAGATTTCCCCCCCCTTTTCATATTTTTCTCTTTATATGAGAGTTAACTGGAGCTGTTTCTGCATTGTTTTCAATACAGTAATGACCAGTCAGACTGTACTGGTGTTTTTAAAACTAGAAATAGAAAACCTTAGAGATGTTCCACAGATGTAGTAAAGGAGGACCTAAAGAGGGGACATTGTAACACTGGAAGTGAGCAGCCCAAAGAAGATGATGATCACCCACCCAATGAGGCCATTGCCCAAGTGAGAGAAAGAGATTCACTCTGAAACTAATATGTTTGGCTTTTGCACATATGTTTAATTAAAGTCAGCATGGTAGTTTTTATGTAATATTACAGAAAGAACATGTTATAAGAAAGTCTGTTTTGTAAAGTATCTTAGAAATAAAAGGGGCAAAAACCCCAAAAAACAGTCCAAACTAGATTTCAGTCATTTATTGAAATATTTCCATGACAACTATTGGACGGAAATTACATTAGTGCATATTTCAAGATTATTTTATAAAAGATCTGAGTTACATATTGCTCTCATTCAGATTTTCCAGTATTCAGAGTGATTAGGGTTACACACTAGTGAAGATTAGAAAGACAATCCTCTCCCTGAGAGAACAAAAAATACAACCCAGTACACACACCACTTTTGTCATCACTATATGGCCAAAGAAAAACAACATAAAAGAAACAAAAAAACCCCAAAATTCTGTAGTTTAGTTTAAGACAGAAGAAGTGAAAGTCTATGGCTCAGAACAAAATGCAAAATCCAAGAAATGGTTTCGGTTCCTCTTGAAAACTTAAACTGAAATGTAAGCTTACAATTTATTCATTTACAGGAGTAAATTCAAATTTTGAGTGCAGAGAGAGTGCAACGTACCTTTTCTGAAATTAAAACTCGTTTGAGCAAGAGTGAACACAAAGACTCAATACAAAAGTTAAATACCAAATAATAAATTAGGTTCATAAATTAATAAAAAAACATCTTGAAGCAACAGCTGTAATAACATAAATAAAGAAAACTGAGCTTCTCATCATCTACAAGCCCCCCCCCACACAAAAAAAAAAAAAAAAAAAAAAAAAAATGGCTACTGTGTCTTATTCCAGTGTTGCAATATCTAGGCTCAACTTCACCGTCCTCTGTCCATCAATGTTCGGCAGCATCTCACTCCAGAGGAGAAAGGGGAATAAAGTTTCACAGCCTGCATAAACTGACACAGTGTTTCCTACAAGTCACACACAGAAAAGGCTGCCTGTGCATGTCATTAAAACCCACATGGACATTAGGTTGTCTGCTCTCAGATAAAGATGGGAGGACATTGGGTTTTGAGGACTATTCAGTAGCTTGCAGGAGGTTCATTAACCTCTGAAAAGTAATGTCTACGCCAGTATCAGTACCAGTATTTCCCATCGAAAGACTGTACACACGTTGTTTTCATGTAAACAAATGCATTTTCCTTTCCACGCACACTCAGACCTAAATTTACAAATCAGTCATCAGCCAACATTTCTGAAAAGTCTGAGGACATTTAATGAAATTACGTACCAAACTATTGCTGTCATCGAAGACGTGTTTTTCATTCCCTTAACATTCAAAAAACAAACAAACAAAAAAATCCCAACAAAGTTTAAGTCCCTTTCCCCTGCTTTGTTTTGACATTTTTAGTCCTTATACACAGTTTGCTGACCGTGGCCTCTTTCATCATGCATTATGTGTCTCCGTACGTGGATCCGTCGTACTCGTCTATCCCCTCCCACGGCACCCTCTTCCTCTGACTGACCAGCTCCCAGCGATGAACCGGAGCCTCTTGAATCTAAAAGGTGCAAGCCTCCTGGTCCAGATCCTCTGTTGTTCTCATAGATGAGGATATTGAGGGTTTCTTCAAATATTCGGGCTTCGGGAAACTCAACCTAGAAGCACAGGTGTTTGGGAAAGGTCACTGAATATTTATTTGCTCTGTACAGCAACCTGAAAATGTGCTTATTTGTAATAAGCATATGTTCAGGGCATAAGCCCAATATAAGGTGTTGGTACAGGAATAAGTTTAAAAAAAACATAATTGCATATCACTGTCATCCAACCAAATGCTTCCTGCCTCTTAACGTAGAAAGCTCAATAACTGACTCCAGTGGGAGGGTTTTCTCTTCTTTGGATTTACTGTAGGTTAATTAAAAGGCTGCCATCATTACCAGACAGCAAGTAAGTGTATTTCTCAAAAATGTTGATCAAATGCTTTAATATTTATTAAACAATGCTTACTTTGGTCTGCTTCTTCTCTGTAGCATAGACAATGGAAGTGCAGCACACTTCAGCAATCTTGCGGCCTTCGCCATAAAAAGACCAGCAGCAGATCTCATCCCCCAGCACGTCTTTGACAAACAGGACGCGGCCATTAAATCGCAGCACGAGTTTGTCGAACAGTTCAATGTTCTTCAGCAGGTTATCGTCAGAGTTGCTGGACACAGCAGAGCAACAAAAAGTAAGCATCTATGAACTTTGTGGATTCATTATCATTTTAAAAATCCAAAGATCTTACCTGGTGTATGAGTATTTGTTGTTTCCTCTGTTGTTCTGCAACTTTACTACTGGCTAAAAGAGCAAGAAAGAGCAATATTATATTAATAAGAGGGTACGTTTAATACAACCTAAAACGAGACAAACACTTAAACTGTCTCTTTCTAGTTAACAGTAAGTGAGGAGCCTTAAACCAAAGGGGTCATTTCAGTAGAAAACACACTGCTGGTGAACAACACAATAACAACAAAAATATAAGTGCAAGCATCTAGTGCAGGGGTCAGCAACATCTAAAATGAAGATAACACTGTATATATTGTTTTTACCTTTATGCTTTGTGTGAACAACTAAGGTGTGTTGCTTATGAAATCCATGAAGTGCTACAGAGAAAATTACATTTTATTTATGTAATTA
>NW_005187827.1:138600-139742 GCF_000239375.1 Pundamilia nyererei | reverse complement strand
AGCCGCACTATAAGGACTAAAGAGCCGCAGGTTGCCGACCTCTGATCTAGTGCTACACGATTAATTTCCTACAAACGTATTGTGAAAGTTTCTGGACACAGAAAAGCTTAAGGGCTTTTATTTTGAAACTCACAAAGGAAATTCTGAGTTTCTATTGACAAGGTAATGCTGTAATTTGTGAAATGGGAACCACACTCTTTACACAGATGTTTTAAGAAAAACAGGTCCGTCTGTAATATAAGAGTGCTTCAGATAAAGCCCCGCTACCTTCTTTAGTTGAGAAAAATAAAAGCTCTTTTTTCAAGTACAATAAACACAATTACCAGCAGTGTCTGCTGGAGCCTGTAACAATCTCAGCTTTTTTTCTTATTCACCAAAGTAATACAATACTATACTGGGCCCCACCTCTTGATTTTCTTCTGAAATATTTTCCCTCCTAGATAATCCACAATCAACAGTCTGTTGTATTGTTGAAAAGTGGAAGCATTTAGAAACCACAGCAGCTCAGCCATGAAGTGTTAGACCACGTAAAGTTTCAGAGCGGAGGTTGCCGAATGCTAAGGTGTATAGTGAGTAAAAACTGGAGAGCTCAAAACCTCCTCTGGGATTAACATCAGCACAAAAACTGTGCCAACCGGTGTCTGGAGCTTCATAGGATGGGTTTCCAGGGGTGTGCAGCTCCTGTAGGTTTAATGTAGCACAGTGCTTACAACTTATACTTACAAGCATTTTAAGCTTGAATATAATTACTGTTGTGTTTTGTTTTTTTGTTCAATATTTTTCTCTTGTGCATCTTTTTCCATCTCCTGGCAGGGCTCTAGAGTGCGACTAATTTGGTCACAAATGCAACCACATTTTTCAATGGTGCAACTAAAAAAAAATAAATCTTTGGTCGCACCAGTACGACTCTCCGTGTGGTCATCAACAGACACACATTATGCCCCTATTGGACTAAACCAATCCAGAATCAGAATGGTAATGGTAAATGGCCTGCATTTGTTTAGCGCTTTTCTAGTCCCTAAGGACCCCAAAGCGCTTCACACTACATTCAGTCATTCACCCATTCACACACACATTCACACACTGGCGATGGCAAGCTACATTGCCAAGAAATAGTCAGGGGCGGGACCTCTCTGATTGGC
>NW_005187827.1:135695-137436 GCF_000239375.1 Pundamilia nyererei | reverse complement strand
TGATGTTCACAATTCTGATGAAGTCTCACATGTATCAGTACTGATAAATGATCAGAATTATAATATTTCTGACGTCTGAGGCAAAATTGAATCGAATCAGGACTTTGAGAACCGGAATCGAATGGATTATAGAAATCAGTGATGATACCCAGCCCTAGTGAGTAGCCTAAACCCGACAGAAGTGGATGTAGCTGTGGGTAATAAGAAAAGTTGAAAATAACTATTGATAACTTTTTTGTTAAGTTAAGGCTTGATCAGTCTGAAATTCACAGCCCGTGCTCTGACACAGAGCCATCAATCTTTGAACGTTGAAAAAGCACAGTGTATCCAGAAAACACATTATGTGCTGCAATAAATGCACTGCCCAAATGTTCCCTCTCCTCACTGCCTTTCAGCAGCAGGCAGCAGCAAACAGGTCGTCAGAGGAGGCCGATGTGATGATTAAGTTTAACATTTTCTACAATATTGCCAAAACACTTTAAGCACAAGATTGTGAGTTAATCATTTACAAATGAATATTGTCTGTATGGACTGCAATTTCCCCCCCAAAAAAGTGCACATGTAAAACTGCGGTGTTAAGTGATGCGGTTGAAAAATTTGAGTGCGCCTAACCTAACCGTGCGCCCATGGCAAACAGTTAGCCTAGAGCCCTGTCCTGGGTAACAGTAACAGCATCAGTCACTAATATTAGGCATTTAAGAAATGTTTAAGAAAATGACTGATTCCAAAACATTAAATACTACATAACTATCTGCCAGCACTCAGCATCTCCAAATTGCATTCACAAACAGCATCCAGCTTAGGGGCCAATTGATGAAGCTTGAATTAAATTTACCTTTCTACATGTAGCAATCATCCTCTGTTCTTCTTTGGCTGAGGTGATCATGGGTATGCGGCATACACTTTCAAAGACATCCTTTTGTTTCTGGAAGTAAAGAAAACATGTCAAAATTTGTACATGTTTCATTTTATTAAAGTCCGCAAAAAAGATATCCACGTGTTTACCTGCATGACACTGAGGCAGTGTTGGACGAGTCCCTGGACCCGGTAGTACTGGGCCTCTTTTAGAACTTCATCTAGTTCTCTGTGGTCCTCCGGAAGTGGTACTGAGCCATCTCGAAGGAAGTTCAGAACCAGCTCAAAATGCCGACCAGATCTATCCAAAACTACCCACCCTAGAGCAAAAGGGAGAGTAATTTCAGGAATTTTAATTCAGGTTATTATGCTTATATTATATTTACTGAGGTAGTCAAGAGGTCCCTTTAATGTGTTAGCATAACAGCTAACAAAGAGGATACAACATAATTCAATATTTACCAGCTTTGCTTTCAGAGTCAACATTATTTTGGTGGGACTTTTAAAACAGTAGTATGGTTAATAAGGCATACTCTTGGGACTCTGACACATACAAAAATGTTTTCAAAACATAACAAAACAAAACAAAAGAAATATTCAGAATTCAGTGTTGGGTTTATATTAAATGACTACTGGAGTTAATTAAGACAAATGCGTTGCAAATGCGTACAATATGATGTACAAGCAATGATTTGTACATATTTGTTTCACTCATGCGCGCGCTTTTTCTCCCAGTATTCTGTGGGAGGGGCAAAAATTCCTGTTCTGATGTTGAAAGTTGCCAACCTCTGCACTAGGTGATCAAAACTGTAGAAGCAGCCATTCTTGTGAATTGTGGACAACCTCGTAGATGGAAAGATAGATGGATAGTAGGGGTGCAACGATA
>NW_005187827.1:112386-134230 GCF_000239375.1 Pundamilia nyererei | reverse complement strand
TACCGAACCGAAAGCACTGTATCGAACGGTTCAATATCGATACGAATATCGTTGCACCCTTAATGGATAGATATAGAAAGAGAGTATAGACATATACAAAAAAGGACTATCTCAGTAATAAATGGCCTTTTTTGGAATTTTGCAAATTTGCACATGATGTGAGTGATCGTTCATTTATTAATTATTTTGTTTTGGTTGTTATAAATGCTTACAAGATGAAAAGAACGACAACATGTGAACGCTGCAGAAGTGTAAACAACTTAAAGAAAATAAAACCTGACAGCTGTATTTACCAATAAGTGATGGATATGAGGTTAACACATCAGTATTGTAAGGATTTTGGCTGAATTGGTGCAAAACTGAATGACTTCCAAAGTGTAAGACTTTCTGTTCAAGCCCATTTTTTTTTAGGTCTCCTCACGTAAAATAAACCCTACACCTTCTATACAGTGCAAGTCTTGGTGACAGGATACTGCAACAGCCGTTTGACACAACTTCCGTTTTAGATTCTGCTTAGAGAATACACAGTAACTGAGAGTTATCATTAAATTCTGGAAATAAGTATAACTAGGGATGGTTATCGAAACCCAGTTCTTGTTGGCATTTTTGCAAACGATTCCCTTATCGATTCCAGTCGCCCCGAATGACGTCACCACGTTGCGGAGCTTCATTTACCTGGCAGGAAACGTGGCGCCTAAGTGGCCCAAAAGTTTGGTTATACTTTACGAGAACGGATGACAACAGGGCAACTTGCAATACTTGCAAAGTAGATATTTCATTTAAGGGAGGAAACACTACGAATATGCAAAAGAATTTTCTCATAAAACACACGATAACCTTAAATGAATGTCGTGTTTTTAATTCCGCTCCGGACTCGTGAATCTCAACCCAGCAGCAGCGGTAACGTTTGCACGTCCTCTCCCGTTAATGCAGCAGGTAAATGATCAACTAACAGTGCATATTATGTTAGCGCAATCTGGACATTACTGGGTATTCTTGTGTAATTGCTACAGAATAATTTATGGTATACTTTGTTACTGCTACAGAAGAATATTTATTTTATTATTTTACATTTACATTTTTTTTTCTCTGGGGACCCTGTGACACCCCATTGAAGAGCTGTAGGCTGTGGATCTCTTAAGATCTCACTGTTGGGTTTGTAAGGCCATGTTACTCCTAAATTTCTATCTTCTTCAAAAAGAAGTTATGAAACAAAGTTCTAAGCTAATCGACCTTAGTGTTCTCCTTTTTTTTAAAAATAAGAATCAATAAGAGAATCGATAAAGAATCAAACTGTTAAACAGAATCGAAAACTGAATCGTAATCGTGAAAATCTTATCTATTCGCATCCCTAAGTATAACTGCATAAAACCCTGCCTCAAACTCTCAACATCATGTTAAAACTCCTGATATCAACAACACAGTCTTCAAAATCTTAGTGCTCACCAAAGAGATACATCCACCCACCTTCTGAGTCTATGGTAACATCAGTTTCTCCATTGCACATGCTCCGCAGCAGGCTGTCTTCCTTGCTTAATGTCTGGATGGTTGTATAATGCAATGAGCCACCAACATTTAACTTGATGTACTTGCTCCCCAGCAGACCCTGGTTCCTGTGCTCATCTGTGTGAAGGCAGGCAGGCTGGGAAACAGCGGACTGGGCAGAGTCGGCAGCATGACTGCCGACTGAAGCCTCAGCAGACATGGGGTTGAAGAGTCACTTTCTGACTGAAATACACAAGAATCTTATATTATTTATGCCACTGCTGATAATTATCCTATTTCAGCTGCTTCTTAACTGAGAGTAACATAATAGCTCTTAGACTTTAGAAGAATAGCTTTGTATCTGAGCTACTTTCTGCTTTCTGCTCTGTAGCTGATGTTATGATTATCTGTGTCTATAGAAGCCACATATAATGACGAATATAAAAAAAAATTCAAGTCAGAACAAAGTGCACTGCAATGGAGTAAGTGCTCATGAGGGTGTGAGCATAAGTAAAATAGATAGTAAAATAGATAGACCTATTAACTTAACAGGGTTATTATAGTTTTATATTTTCAAATTACTTTTCATTTAGTTTTAATCTTCGAAAAAATTGTATTAGTCTCTGTTTGACATCTTTTTAAGTAATATTGTATTTAGAGTAAATGCCAGATGCAACATTTAAGAAAATAAAAATATTAGAATAAAAACACATTGTTTTTTTCAAAGCAGTGTGGGTGAAAGTAGTGTTTTTTGTTTGTTTTTTTTTGGGGTTTTTTTTAATCTACTTAACTAAAATATTCCTTTCCTCATATCTAGTTTTAGTGAACTATAATAACCTTAATCATTAATCACGGTGGGGAATTTAAAAAGAGTTTCAGCTGATCTTTGTGTTACTATGACATTAATACACCGTGTGGGTGTTTAGATTTCTTTCTTTTTTTTTTAAAAAGGGCCAAATTACAACTGTCACCAAACCTCTAAACCTGTACTAAAATCACATCATTTTCTCAGCCACATCCACTTTGTTTATTGTAATGATTGATTTTGAACATCTATCAGGACAAAACATTAGGATCAAATGACCATTTTTTTCCCCAAACAGCAAACTGATTCAGACTAGCCCTTTTTACATAAAGCCCTGAGGCGTTACTGACAGCCATTGATTAGACAACATAAACACTTTCAGTCACATGAGGCACCTCAAATGACACCCCTGACTGACGTCTACTGTAATATGACAGCTGCTGACATATCGGACTATTAAACTGAAATTACACTGAGCTAGCTCATAATAAACTGTACTTACCACACTGAACATCCAAAGGTGTTAAGAGAGTGAACCTATCTAAGCTAACAAAACTAAAAATATAGCTTTAATTAGCCAGCAATCGTTAATCAACTAGCTAGCTTCTGTAAAGAGGCCAGGTGAATTTACGGCGCAGCTAACATCTGACGCCTCATTTTAATCGCACAGCTAAAGGAACGAGGCTAACAGCAGCTAGTCTACTCCGTCACGCTTTAAGCTACTAATGCTCATTTGCTCTGTACCGCTTAGTGACCAAGAACGCGAATTCCACATCCACTCCAATTTCACTGTTGGGCACAAAACTGCAGCTAGTATGATAAGCTAAATAGGTCAGTCGGAAGCGAAACTAGACATCTTCTTCCGCTTTTTTCTTCTTCTACTTTTAACCGATCTTTGAATGGAATGACTGCCACCTATCGAGCAAGTGGTTAGTGCTTACACTAACTTGTTGTAATAGACTACCACACATTCATATTATTCTCTTTTTAACAGAACAACAGAATTTCTCTAAAAATATATTAAAATTACTATTTCTTTCGGGACCGGTGAGCGTCTCTGTTATAGCTGAGCCTTAGGCCGTGTATACACTGCCATCTACTGGTCACAGTGAGGAACTGCAACAATACAATATCCGTTCTGTTGTTTGCTCTTCGATGAGTTTTGAACAAAGACATGCGGGTAGTGGGTTTAGGTTAATAAAAGTGATTCTAAACTGCCTGTAAGTGTTTGGTGAGTGGATGGAATGATTGTTTTAAAGATGTCTGTATTAATCTCTTTAACCTGGGCCAGTGACCAGCATTTGTTACACTGCAAATAGGTATGCTCATAAACATGATTATGGTACTTGGAACACTGAATGCGTGTTCACTGGACACTGACAACTGGGTCCGACTCAGAGTTTCAGGTCTTCCAATGTAAAACATTCACATTAACAAATTCAGATCTATAGTTTTATTTTTCACAGACTATAACACCACATTCTCCTCTCTCCAGGAGTTGCAATGCAACTCAGAGACAGTGACAGGCCACTTCAAGTTGCACACTATGTACAAACATACCACAACCTGAGGGATGAAAAATTACAATGACAGACTTACAAAGCTTACATGCTGTATATGTATAATTAATGTGGATAAATCCAGTGTTAAAATAATCACATAATTGTTTTTGTGTATTGACATACTTTTCAATATGGCTTAGCTTATAAGTCAAGAGCATGACCAATTTTAAATGAATAACCCATAAAATTAATATCACTATTTCAAGACAATTTCTATATTAAAATAATGAAATTTAATGAAACTGGTGAAAGCTAAAGTATTGGAAAGCTTTATATTGTGTTTCTCAGTTAAAAACTTAAGTTGTATTTCTTACTAATATGATTAATAGACTTCAACATTTGTGTATGTGTAAATGTGTTGTGACCACAAGAAAATAACTGCACATTTCTACAAGCTGACACCATTCAACGGAGACTTTATTTCCAGTTCAGCAAATAATTTACTGCCTTCCAAAGAGTGTATTCATATATGAAGCAAAGAAATGCTACTGATGATAAGAGAATAATTAAATCTACAAAGATCAGAAACAGTCTCCAAGATCCTTTCATTTGGCACAGTGAATGAGACTACATTCACTTTTCAAACAATCATTTGTAAATCAACACATAATGCATCACAGCAAGCAGCCAGATTTGTAATTGTTTTTTATCAACATAGTGCATACAACATCAAATTTGATAACAATGATAGCTGTCAGTAACTATAATGGTAATGGAAAGATTGAGCATAAGCAATATAATTTACAATCAGTGCATGCTCTAAGCATAATGACATTCATGTCCTCACCTTTTTCTTACACGTCATGTCGTGTGGCGTCGGGTGATGATGCACTCGAGAAACAGTGAAGAATAAAATAAACACTGCCTTTGTAAACACTATTTCAACAACAGATGAAACACTTAGAGACATTAAATAATTTAACATTATATTTTGGCACTGAATTTTCATTATATGTATATAATGAAAATATATAACCTCCCGCCACCATGTATAAGTGTGTGTATATATATCTGTATACGAGGCTTATATATTTATAAACCTCAGTCACTATTAAGTCAGATATTTACATTCATTTTGTGTGTGTGTGTGTGCACGCGCGTGTGTATGAGAGAGAGTGTTTTGCACACACGAAGAAAAAGTAAAGAAGAGAAAATCACTTTTTTTCCAGGATAAAATCAAACAATTCTTTCCCTGTACTGTAATGATGTACGAACCGCTTTAAAAATACAAGAGAAACACAGGATGTATTATGATCTCAACTTTTGATTGTTACAAATAAAGTATTGCCAAGTTCTTTAATGTTTGGCCTCATTCTGTTTTTACTAACTAGACAAATCCATTTCCCTTTACCCTTCCCCGCTCTCCAGCTCTACTCTCGCTTTTTTGTTTTTCTTTGTTGACAATTTCTTACCCTTTATAAGGCACCGGTCCTAATGATAGAGGATGAAATAGGACTCACATTTGGCAGACCACCACATCAGTGCAGAAAATCAGAAGAAATCATATCCAAGGTGAATAAACCAGATATTACAGTGATGGTAAAACAGAAACATAATCCAGACTTTAAAAGGGGGAGTGAGGCCTTATAATACAGAGGAATTTGTCTTCCCAAAGAATTGAATCATTCGATGGTTTCAAGACCCTTTCTCCACTAAATGGACACTTCGTACTCCCGCGTATCCTGTCGTCAAAGTAAAAAACAGAGGACCAACTTTAATGTTGGATATGGTGTTAACATATCCTCACTGGACACTTTATTAGGTACAACTTACATTTAGCATACTTTGCTTTTAATAAGTGGTTATTTCAGTTACTGTCACCTCTCTATTAGACCAGAGCTATTTTGGTGATGCTCGGCTTTAACTTCAGCAGGTACTCTTGACCATGTCTGCTTGCCTAAATGTAGTTGTGCTGCAATATGATTACCTGATTCAATACTTGTGTTATCTAGCAGCTGAACATCTGTACCTAATAAAGTGGCCAGTGAGCATGCACCTTGAATGCACAAATAAAATAGTCATTCAGTCAGATCTCTATTAAAATCAAGTGGAATAAATAATGTTAAGCAGCACCTTCCGTGTACTTACCCCTGCTTCATAAAGGGGGTTGTTGAAGTCTGATTCGACTGTGATGGGACTGTAGGAGTGCGTGTGAGAAAGAGACTTCCAGAAGTGTGGCTTCCATTCTAGTCTGCAGATGCTGTGAAAGGCAAAATGCAACCACCTCCATGAACTATTCAGCGCACAGGTCATTAGGAACTGAGGTGGAGAACATTTGGAAAACAGTGTTGTAGTGTCTACACTGCAGATGTGGAAATACTTACTTTGTGTAGTACATGTAAATTCCTCCAATGAGGAGGATGACCAGGATGATTGGCAGAATTATTGCCAAAGCAATGTTCTCACTCAGGATCTGATGGGATGGCTGGAATGACTGGGACACTGCACACCAATCAAAAGTGTTACATTAGCTTTTGGTTTGGTTATGAGCCTAAACTGTCAAACACAACAAAAATAAGGTGCTAAATCACCACATTTATATGTTATATTTATCAAATAAAAAAAACCCCAGGTGCAATTGCATTTAAAATTAAAATCCCATATGTATTTGTTTTAAAGAGCATGTTTAAACGATGTATTTAAGAGAGAGAAAAACAAAACAAATTACCTTCTAACTTGTGATCATCCAATAGCTCCTCATATGCCACTTCAAAATAAGAAAGAGATAAAATATCATATTTTTAAACGTTCAGGAGCTCAATGCTATATTTTTATATAGTTGACAAAATAATTGCAGGTAACTAATAATTTATAAAGGTTGAATCTAGTCAGTTTAATCTTAATACAACATTTAAAATAAAGATCCATAGTGGTGAGCTTCACCTTTGCAAAAGGGCGGCGGGCTGTTCCACTGAGATGGATGACCGGGAACACAGCTGATGATGACCTCACCGATAAGTTCGTAGCCCTCATAACAGAAGAATCGCAGAGTTTCTCCAGCTTGGTAGGTGTGCTTGTAAAGAGTTTGGTAACCATTGTCGGGGACTCCAGGGTTTGGACATGGGTCATATTTTACTGTTCGCGGCACACAAAACACACAGAGGACAGTCACGTACGTGCAGCTGATTCAAAACATGCAGAAATAAGCTTCATAAACAGACGAGGTCAGCTGAGTGCAGGAAGGGCACTTACAGACACACTTTGGGCTGCGGTCGCTCCATTTGGGGGTACCAGTGTCTCGTCCGTAGCAGGAGATTTGGCTGGGACCTTCCAGCTGATAACCCTGGTTACAGGAGAAACGAACCACTGTACCAACGGCAAAGCCTGTTTCGGGGCGCACGGAGCGTGCTCCGTTTACCACCTCTCCTGGGTCAGGGCACTGCTGTACTGTAGGGGGCAAAATTAGATTTATAAACTACTGGACACAAACAATATGAGGTTATTATATATGACTATGCTACAGTATATTTCTAACTAACTAGGCAGCTCATTCTCTTTCTTGTGACAGTACTTTCTTTGAGTATATGACATGTTTTGGACTCAACTCCAAAGAAAAGCAGATGTAAAATGTAAAGGTGAGCTCAGAGGTCAAATGTGACGGATTTTAAATATTTAATTTTAAATATTGTCAACGTACAGAAAGTATTCAACATATACTTTCTATACGTTGACAATACACACCATATTGTAAAAATAATAGTTCCTAAGTTTTGTTAATTTTTGCCAAATTTTGACTTATAAATGACTGAGTTGACCTTCGGATATAAGCCAAATTTAAATAGATTTTTAACATGATTCTACATCTTTTTAAAAAATCAGAATTCATTCAAAACCTTTCAAGCTACCATGCTCTTCATATGACTCTTCAGGTGAAAGCTTACAACCACATGTAACAAAGTGTCAAACCATTTCTTAAAAATAACACAACAACAAAAAAAAAGGAACAAAAAAAGAAAAAAGGAAATTTATTTATTTATTTTTTATTTAACTTCTAAGAAACTCCTAAGAATTACAAAATGTTGAATTTTTCCATAAAATTAGGACTACACCCTGGTAAAGATAAACGTTCTTCTAAAACCATCTACACTATTAAAAGAGCTCCAATAGTGGAAAACTGTTAGGAGAAGGGAAGAAAAGGGAAGAGGACTTTTAAGAACCTTCAGAGAAAATCCTGGAAATGCTCTGCGAGTGATGAACTACAAACAGTTTGCATAATCTGGGTTCTCCCTCAGAGGGCCTGGCTCTTTTTCACACTGTTCGTCTTACCCTTAACGCAGGTAGGCGGACTGCTGCTCCAGGACAGGTCCCACTGGCAGGTGATTACGTCAGAGCCGCTGATGTCATACCCCGGCTGGCACTGATAGGTCAGCACGCTGCCTCTCACGGGGGAGGAGTGGGATGAGCTGATCCAGCCAAACTCAATATTAGGAAGGGTAGGGCAGGTGTCATTAGGTTCGACCTCTTCATAACACAGACAGAGGAGCAATTCAGTGACAGAAACAAAAGCAGCTGTTTGAAATCTGTTTCCTGCTGGCAGCAGCCCTCATTCAATTCAACTCAATTCAACTCAATTCAACTCAATTCAGTTTTATTTATACAGAACCAAATCACAACAACACTCACCTCAAGGCGCTTTTAATTGTAAGGTAAAGACCCCACAATAATCCAACTAGATGACTGCTTGTGAGCAAGCACTTGGCAACAGTGGGAATAAAAAACTCCCCTTTAACAGGAAGACACCTCTGGCAGAACCAGCTCTTCATATTGACCTTCTCCATATTGTATTGTGTACTTTTACAGTCATCAATTAGTGCACTTACCACGATAATGAATGAGGAATCCCTGACTCAGGATGAAGCTGGAGTCGTCCAGATCGCTCTGAAACTGGATGGCAACCTCAGACCCCCCTGAAACAACCTGGAAACGCTCTTTGGACCCCAGGTACTGGCCGATCACGTGGGACGTGAGATCACGCCCATCAAAAATGGTCAGCACATCAGTGTGACGGATATTTAAACTACGGAGTGAAGAGAAGAATCACAGGAGAAATAAGCTTTTTTATGTGTTGTATTCTTTTTTCTAATACATATGTTTTTTCTTGTTTGTTTGCTGCTTTATTTTTAATGTTTTAAAACAATTTTCACATGTACCATGGATACAAAGTGTAACTTGAATTAAAATATAAACATGATCATGATTAAAGACAACAGTAGAAAACCAAGACCTGTGGGACATTCGTGACGTGAATTTGATGCTGATTAAATGATTTTTCTCTAATACTCATTTAATTTATTGTCAGTTCAGTGTGCTGTGTGCTGTAACTCTATTACTTTAAGGGAGAAATTAAATTAAGCACATTTATTAAACTACAATTATCGCTTTGTGCTTGTGTGCCTGAGCCAACACACCAAGGTACAGTTCATATTAATGATTCCAGTATGAAGAATAATTGGAGTTGTTCCTCATCTGAGTTAAGAGCCTAGGGAAAGAGGGCGCTGTTTGCTGTATGGACTGTGAAGCCTCCTGAAGCAATTCTTTGATTTGTGATATAAAGTTATATAAATAAATTTGATTTGATTTGATTTAATTATAAAATGGAGTCTTTCTGTCCCTGTGCTCATGTAGGTTTCCTTCAGGTACTCTGGTTTCCTCAAGCAGTTAGTTAACTGCAGTTAACAGCTAATTCTTAATGGGCCTTATATGTGGATATGAGTGTGTGTGGCTGCCTCTCTGTGCCAGCCCTGTGATGGATTAGGGACATGTCCAGGGTGCACCCAAGCAGCAGCCTCTAAGGCTAAAAAAATAAAGTCACTGCAGAAGCTGGTTTTTATTTTCGACTTCTCACCTGAGGGTGACTCCAAAATATGAGTCATTTCCCAGTGATTCCCATGTTCAAATGTTCAGCTAAACAGCATTTTGGCCTCTGTGGATAGACTACTAAAGCTTAAAGTTAGGGGCGCAGCTGCTTTGACTGACAGGTGTGCTGACACGAGCAGCTGTAGCCAATAGCTGGTGCCTTTTGGGGCATTTTTAATGAAACGCCTGTCAAACAACATATCCTGCTGCTGTACACATTGTTTAAGAGTGACTGTGTTTTAGTATCTATTATTTAAAAATGTCAAAGAAATCCCCCCCTGATGTTCCTGAGATATAGTGTTTATAAGAAGCAGATGAATGGATGTCTATATTTTCTTTTACTGAAAAAAATATGTCTCGGAGACATAGTTCAACAGCATGTGGAGATTTTTATATACTGTAAATAATTAGAAGCTAATCTAGAAGTTTAAAACATCTAAGATTGAAGATACTAACCTGCCTGAGTTTGGGTGGACATTTCTAAAATATTGAATAATTAAACTCTATAGTACATAAAGCATCATGCGGTCTAATTTATTTTGAAAATGCATTCCAAATACTAAAAAGAGACACAAATTAATCACTCACATCTGGACATCCAGTTCAATGCGTTTCTCCTCGTTACCATGGATTTGCCACACACAGTCTAAGCCCTTGGAGTAGCTCTGGGGCCAATCAGGAGACAGGATGGTTCCAGAGGGCTCGGTCAACTCCCCTCCGCACAAAGCTTATGGGGCAGAACAAAGGAGAGAAACTGAGGTGAGGATGCAGACTGGGAGACAGAGAATGATTAAATTGTAGCAAGGAAAAGTAGACATTAAAGAAATAAAAAGGAAATTGAGAAGACACGAAATATTAATTTGGAGAAAAGAAAAGAAATAAAATTAAACTTTAAAAAACATTTGCAGAAGCAGGCTAAGCTCATGCTTTTGTAATCATTTTGTTCACTACACATACTATTATAAGAAGCCTTAATGCAAACTGTCATTAGCTTACTTTCAGTCTTAAGGAATGATGGCTTTGACACTATTACCTCATTACTTCACAGCAACTACAAATGTAATACAAACAGTTCAGAAAGTATGTCAGTAGGGAAGTGGCTACTCAGCAGCACTTCTATTTCAGTGTAAAGCTGCTTTCAGCTGCTCCCTCACTCTGGGTATCTCCACATATTTGATTTGCCAGGCACCGGATACTGCAATATTGTTTCTGACACAACCACAAAGGGATCTGTCTCCTTCCAAATTGAAAACATGCAGCGTTTTAGGCGAGTGTGTGAACGACTCCATGATGGAGTGCAGTTCTACCATTTCCCCTGTAAGAAAACGCTGGCTTCACATAAAATGCCAGCACTAGCTTCACCAAATCCGAGGCATTAAACTGTGTTGCTGCACAGACACACGTCCAACTATAGTTATGGAGAGAGTCCAAGCTTTCGTTCAGTAAATGTGATAAAAAAAAAGAAGATGCAGAATGAGACTTACCATCCTTCACACACACATACAGGATGGTAAGTCTACATTTGCAAATCTAATTCAGTGAGCGAAAAACAAGGATATGAAGACCTGGACTAAACAACCATAACTTTATAACAGGCACATGGATGCCAATCTCCTGACATTTCCTATTTCACCTTTCTGGATCAATATTTATACAATCTACTTCTTGGTTTCTGTAAGCAGAAATAAAACACAGCATTTGGCTTTCAGAATATGTCACGTTAACGCTTAGATAAAACTCTGGCACCTGTGTTTTCAGCCAGTCCCTGACCCGGTGCAAAATCTCTGCCAGTTTTAAATCTCAGTTTTCACAGCATGCTGGCAGATCAGCAGATGACACAGTCAATGTAGCTACACATGACATCTCAAAGCTTCAGACGCTTATCTCTGCACAACTCGCCCTAACTATCAATGAATCAAAAAACATTTTCTTACGTCACGCTAAATAAGAAATAAACAAGAATAAGTAAAGTTTATATTTTTGTTTCGAAAGATGTTTTACAGTATGAAAGGTTTAATATTATTATACTGAAAATCAGTAAACAGTGTCAACATTACCATCTTCTCTTGCAACATGAAACCGATGAATCCTTAAACGTACCTCTGCACACAGGTTCGCTGTCATTCCAGTGAGGGTTACTGGGATCGACGCACTCAATGGTCCCTGAACCTTGTTCCATGACAAAGCCTGGAGAACAGGTGAAGGTGACGCTGGTTCCCAGCTGATACGTGATGTCACTGCTGCTGAAGTTTCCATGAGGCATGTAGGGCTCCCAGCAGTGCTCATCATCGAAAGCTTAAAAAGGACGAAGGAAAAAGTAAACCACGTGTGCACATTTATAAAGATCACAGAGTTTTTCCTCGTCATGGCATTTGATATTCAGGGAGCTGTTCTCCTTCTAGATAAAATTAAGCAGCCATCCTCATTTGATTTATTGGGGAACTTTTCAGTTTCAAATCTTGGCTAGAAAAAGCCCAGGTGTAAAAGGCTAAGAGTTTCAGCACTGAGCCGCTTCAAAGCCTTAAAGTAAATCCCACTGAAACGTGGGCAGACTAAGCATTCATGTGGCTCATTATGCATGTCTTTCCTGAATTATCAATAATTAACAAGGGAAAGGCTTTACTGAGATTTAACAAAATCTCCAAGAATCCATTTGCATGATTTCTGGCTTTTTTCTCAGGCACAATGCTGACCTGTGTACCATATATTTCACAGAAATTGGGTCAGAAGGATGCTCTACTCTGCTACCATCTTTTTGTTTTGCTGAACCTGGGAAATACCTAATGTAAGCAAAAAGGATGCAGGCTCTCTCTGCTCACCCTCATATCGCAGCGCCAGCAGCAAAGGGATGGAAGAAGAATCAGCTGTGAGCTCCAGGTACAGTGTGGAGCTCTCGCTCAGCAACCCACGTTCTGGGACGTCATCCATATCTGAGTCAAAAAGCGTCGGAGCCAGGGAACTGTTTCCACTGCGCACAATTAACCTGAAAGCAACGAGCCACAAAGACGCCACAAAGGTTAGCAGAAACGCTTTAAGGAAAGCAGGAATGTGCACAGGCTGAAGGCGGCTGAACAAGTCTTTTGCTTTGGCTACTTTTTTATTGCAAAGTCAAAGTGTGCTGCGAGAGACTTTGCCTAGTATTTTGAGAGATTTTAAAAATTATCTCTAAACATAAAAATCTTCTCTCACAATGCAAGCACATGCACATTAGTCCGCCTGGTGACTGAACTGCTGTCTCTGTCTCTGTGTTAGCCCTGTGATCGACTGTCGACCTCTCCATGGCGCCCTGCCACTCGCTCTATGACAGCTAACCCCCTGTGACCCTGAATTGGATAGAAAAACGGATGGATTGATGGATGGAGAGATGGATGGATGAATGACCTTCAGAGAACAAGCGTAGGCAAAATAAAAGGGAAAATAGCAAATTTCTAAAAAGTTTTTTTTTAATTATTATTGTATGAACCTGGGAGCTTTATCTATGACTTAAAATAGCAACTGAATATTAAAGTGAACCTGCTGATCTTATTTTCTGCCACACACATACTGTTACAGTGCTGGATGCTCATATTAAACAGGGCCAAAGTTTCAAATAATGATACCAGTGAATGCAAAATGAATCCTCATGATTCCAAAGCTCAGGCTTTAGACTGCATAAAACATTGGTTTCCAGTGTTTCTTTGATACTCTATATGGTAATCGCAAGCAAAGGATTTTGTTTGCAGAAGCATGAAGAGAGACAAACAAATCAAGAGAAAGTGGGCTTTTACAGAGACAGGAGCTTGTTTCAAACAGAGGACGAACTTAAAGGCTACACAAATGGCCAGCGTAAGATAAACAATAAGGAGTGTTTGTAACTATGAGAAAGCCAGTATAATTGAATCCTCGAAAAAAATATGAAGCTAGATACAAAGCACAGTTGGTAGTTTACTCCTACAATTGATATTGGAGAAAAATAAATGCTAAACACAAAAATGTAAAAAGAAAAAAGAAAAACTTGTTGTCAGTGTTGTACTCAGTGATCTTTTTAAATCAGAGGGCATTCTCCATGTCATACTCTGCGATATGTGAAGTGGTTAAAACGCAGGCTTACTTATCATCATCTTCATCCAGTGCAATTCTCTCAAAGTGTAGGTGGAGTCTGTGTCCCTCTTTGGCTTCTATTAACCAGTGACAGCTCAGATTATTTCCATTGCTGTGGTTGCTTACTGATGGAGGCGGTGGGGACAGTATCCGTCCCACAGTCGCATTACGAATCCACCCTCCGCAAGACACGGCTGAGAGAAAATGAAATCCATTTAAATGAACTCAAAGCTGACCAAGTTTAAACCAACAGAGTTAGCAAAGAAGATGAGGCAGTGGGAAATTTAAAAGAAGTCTGAGTCAGTTCACTAACCAACACACTGAGGCTCAGGAGTGCTCCAGCGTGGCTGCGTCATGTTAACACAGGTCGCCACCTCATGCCCGCGGACTTGAAAACCTGGATCACAGTGGAAGTGTGCCTGACCTCCAGGATGGATGTCTGTCACTGTCACTCCACCGCCCTCAGGAGACATTGGGAATGGGCAGGACAGCAGGAAGGCTGTTGATGAAGGTTAACAGTTAAACTCTTTAGGGGTCGCCACAGCATTTCCTCTTCCTCCATCTCACCCTATCCCTAGCATCCTACTCTGTCACACCAACTGTCTGCATGTCCTCCTCCACTACATCAAACCTTCCACATGATCTTCCTCTTTTCCTCCTCCTCCTCGCAGCTCCATCTTAATCTCATCTTTGTCCAATAATAATTGGACAAACTGCGCCTGGGGATGCAGGTAGGTAGGGACGATACCTTGCTCAGGCGTACCTCAGGGTAGCCATTCAGTGGATTCGAACCCCTGACCTTCGCGTATGTCTAAACCAGTTAGCTAAATGTGTAATGCAGATCTTTTTCCTCTATACTCTCTACTTTATTCTTTTACTTCTACTGTGTACGCTCTGCACATCTCTTATTCATAATTTTCTTCTGCCATTTACTCCAAACACATTCTAATAAGTCGTCTATCAGGTGGTGATCTTTAAGTCCTCAGATATCTGTTATGCTATCATCATCACGTAGCAGAATAGAAACAGAAACAGACAGAGATGTCCAAGGTGGTGCGACTGAGCAGGTGGCTGTCTCGTCACCTGCACAATTATCAGCTATCATCACTGGTGTTGCTTTTAACAAGATGCCACTGACACTTGGTATTCACCTTGAATCTTTTCATTCATTTTAATCAAAAGCGTAAAGCTCAGAGTTTCCTGGCTAAACAAGCCAGGCTTTAGAGAATAAGCGATGCACATGAAAATGTGCAGGTGAGACATTCTCACTTTAAAACTCAAAGGGCAGTGACTAAATTAAAACCTGCAAATTAAAGTGAGAGAAACATCTACCACGCTTCTGTGGTTTCACTGTGTATTTATGAAGCTTTTTATTCCAGCCACATAACACTTTACCACATTAATGTTACTAAATAAAGGTAGATAGAAAGAAATAAAAATGTTCTGCTTATCTTATGAAAGAGGTTGAGTTACCTTGATAGTGGAGGCTGAACATGCCATGGTTGCTCTGACGCAGACTGCGATAGTGGATGTAAACCTGATTGGTTGTACTACGAATCACCTGACCCTGTTTCATCAGGGTCTCATTGGCTAACAGCTCTGGTCCTGATCTGCCGTATCCCATGATTGTTAGAGACTCATCCTTGGAAAGGTTAGCCTTTCTCACCTGGGGGAAAAAAGAGGACACCTCTTTTGTCTGCTGTCGTTATATAAACTTTCCTGGTAGCTTAGCAGCTCATGAAGTGAATCTGCTGACATACTATACAACCTAAACTAACTCACGATTGTCTGTACAATGTTTGCAAATGCTGCACTTACAAAAAGAAAAGCTGAGTCATGGAGTCTAAATTAAACATAACAAACACTTTCTGACAAATTTATCAACAGCAGCATGTTGGGCTTTTTTTTTTTTTTTTTTTTTACAATAAACTGCTTAAAAATAGCTGGTTAAGATGTTTATGAATTTTAATGCACATTACCTGAATTTCCACTCCGTAACCTGCGTACACAGTAATGCTGTAGGTGCACTCCAAGGGGGAATAAGATGAAGATGTTGTGGGATCTGGAGACTCAACAACATCCTCCATGGCTAATAAAGTAGCGTTGCATTGAACTGTAAAACAAGAGGGACAGAGCAGGTGAAGAAGTAGGAAAAGTCTATGATTCAGAAAAGCTGTAGCAAACTTATATACAGGTTTTATACTATCTGCATTTTCTTTCTCAACTGGTATCTTCACAGCTAGTGAAAGCATTCTTTGATCATGACTTATTGTCAGTATCCCAGAGGATGCAGTGTGTGTCGACTGATCAGCCTGATACAGTCTAGATGCGAACTTGTTGCACTCCAGTAACCTGCGTTTTGGAGGAGAACTGCAGAGTGACTTCTGTAAGTGAAAATGAGAGAAGTTCCAGCATCTTAAGATCTTTTATCAAACTGCAACTCCGATGCCTGAAATGAGCAGCCATATGGTTATCAATAAAAATTTAAATGTGTGCAGAGACCAACGGGATTGCTTAGTTTATAAATGTGGTGCTGGGTGTTTATGATTGCAAGGGTCTGCTTTAATGAAAATTAAATTTCTAATTTGGTAAAAGGTGATTACAAAAGCACTTTAATCCCACACAAAGGGAAAATACTCCTCTTCTTAAGATGTAAAATGTGAGTCTGAAAGTAGGCGAAATGGATGATAAGGTGGTGCAAGTTATCAGCAACAGTACATCAGCTGGTTTAGTAAATATTAACTGACATTAATAACAAATGCAGTGAAGCACTGGCTTGGGTGACACATAATATGCTGGTTTCCCTTGGCTTAAATAATTTTATTGACTGACAAAAACCGCTGCTACGCATCAGTAAAATCAAATTACTGACGACCACTTACACAGAAATGATCTCTGGGGAGGAAACATGCTTCACAATCTATTTGGCAAAGACTGAACAGAAACAAAGAAGGGGTTGCTCGCTGGGTAAAGGACTATAAAAACCCCACTAAAAAGACGGCATGTGGTTTTTGGCACCTTGTTTAATGCAGCCATCCTTATGTAGCCTCACATTTAATGTAATGTGATTCTCAACTCTTAGCAAGAAAGCGACGGTTTTGGGAAGGTCACTTCTGAAATACATGCGTTACAAATTACTAGTTTAAAGTGCAAATAATAGTGAAACATTTAAAAATGAATCTAATTATTACAGTGACTTATTTAATTTAGTTACTCTTTGATTACTTTTCTGACAAATGTTTCGAACTGAGCAGGAAAGTTGTAGGCGGCAGCTGAAGCCCACTAAAAGGTATTCCCGTCGGACTATACAGCAACCTGATTTGTTGCTGTATAGTTTGTTTGTTGTTTGCAGGGATGGCATACTCAGGTTAATTACAGCTATGCACATTCAAATGGAGCCCCTTTTGAATGTAATCATATATTTTTCTTAGTAACATTTATTCTAAAACTGAAACATCTCCAATTACTCGCCAACACCAGAAAGCAAATAGGCCCATTACCCAGAAAGCTTAAATGTGCGATAATGTTGCAATAAGCAATGAACATGTTTGACACCTTTGCCAGGCTCCTCGAGAGATGTTTGACAGAAGGCTGAAATCCCAATTAACACTAAAGACCTAATAAAACCCCGAGAGGAAGCAGGTGACAAACACACTCTCTCTTTGTGTCTTTCACACACACAAAAACACACGTCTCACAGATTGTTCATCTTCTGTGACATTTCTCTTCCCACATATGGTGTAAATCAGCTGACCTCCCTCCTTCAGCTCAATCAAATTTCCAAACTCTTGTTTGTGCTGTTGCTGTATGAATCTCATCCATCTCCAATAAGAGTCTCACGGGTACCGGAGCCCACAGAAGTGCATTTCTGACTATCATTTGCACAGGATGTTGGTGCACTCTTCACCATCCTGTATCAGCATGCTTGCCATGAGACAACGATTTCTTACAGGTGCTGTTACCAGTATTTCAAGGTTCACGGTTGCTTTTTTCAGTTATTTCCATGCTCACCAATTACTTTTTATCGCATTTATTTATTTTTTGCATTAACAATGAGAAGATAAACAGTAGAATTAGACTTCATTATTAACACTAGTCTGGTTACAGTGAACACAGTCAACACCAATAACCTCCTTCCAGATGCAAGTCCCCTTTGTATACTATAAAGAATAATTCTCAAAGTACTTTGTACCGACGTAAACATTTAGAGGTTTTTTTCAGTGCAATTAAACTGACTTGCTAAGCATAAACTGTTTTTGTGGAGTTATTAAACAAAACTAATATTAAAATGTTAAGCTACTTTCAGCTGCTCCCTTATTCACAAGGGTTCACCATAGAGAGCAGATATTTGGCAGATTTTTACATCAGCTGCCTTTCCTGATACAGCCCAAAGGACTTGTGACTTGTAAGCATCAAACTGTGGCTCTTTCACTTTTCTGGCAACTGTGTAAACCACTAAGGAGCCACTAAGTTTATTTTGCGTGTAAGTCTCAATGAGGCTTGTCTGGGAACTTCCCTGTGAGCCGCAAAAAAAGAATGGAAATCAGCTAAAATATCATGTATGCTCCTTCACACTGAGTTGCTCTATGTTTGCTACATTACGCTTACAGTTTATTTGCTCAGGCTGAGTGTTATTTGCCTTCGTGTCAGAATAGAGAAGCTGTGACACTGTGAGTGTGGAGGGTCACTGAGGTGGGCACTATCCCTGCGACGGCACAAACAGGAGTGTGTGTTAAATGTTTATCATATCATCTAATGCATGCCAAAAGTGAGTAACTAAACAATTTAAATACCAAAAAATGACTTATTTAATTTGCAGTGTGCAGGTTTCACATCTTATTTTTTTCAAAGAATCACAGATCCAGTCAACAAGGTCTCTGTTATCCTCTGTGAATGACATAATTATAATAAATATTACATGAGCTTTAAAAATGTTTTTTTTTAGAAGGGGCACTTCCTGGATTCAACCCATTTCTATTTGAGGTGCTTAAATAAAAAAAAAAAGTCAAGGCACTCCCTGTGCAAAATAAAGCTAAATTTAAGCCTAAATCTACCTTCCTTACTTCAAAATAAAGGCATTTTGATTTTATTTTTAAACCTGAGTGCCTTTTTACAATATTCAAGCTTATTTTTTATTAGTTTGAATCATCAGTGTACATCAAAAAAGGAGCTAAGTGGAGGAAAATCTTTGTCCAGGATTCAATTAGGAACAGGCCAAGAGCATCTCTCCAGATTTTGAGACAGAGGATGAACAGCCTGTTTATCCAGCTTTTCTTTACTGTCATTCATTCCTATACTAACCATCAGATACAAAGATACACAAGCCCTTGGAAGGCATATTATTGATAGATCTGGCTAAAAAACCCCATCTGAAAACAATCTGGGCTGGTAAACCAATCTGTTTTTGCTTTGCTTTGGGATTACTGAAGAGCGACAGAGACAACAGGTGGTCCCACTCTCAACATCAAACAGGTAAGTAGGAGTACACTTCATCAGCCTCTTCTCAAGTATTCAGTGTATACACTCATTCCTTTGTGTCACGAATCCTGAAATGTAGAAACAAAGGAAGCACAGTATTGCTGCAGGAATTAGACCAGAAACATGCACAGATGTCTGCACTGACTGCACTTCTATTGTTACTGAAAATGGAAAAATATTCTCTCTTTAGCACTAAGCTAAAATTCCTTATATATAAAAAAATCTGTGGATCTGAATATGTGTCATAGCATTACTTTACATTATTATTAGTTAAATGCAAAAGTTTAAGCATGAACATTGAGTCACTAAAGACTGTTTAAAAAAAACAAAAAGTATATTTACATTTACCTTGTGTGGCAAAATCTTCTTGAAAGTGAAGCAGGGAAGTTGAAGTTGTGATTGGATTCAGTAGAAACTTGCAGTTGCTGTGGATCATCACATCGCAAAACAAACAAGACTCAGGGGAGGGAAGATGGGAAAACACAATTACCTGGCATGTGCATTGTGGTTATGGTGGTTGTGGTAATCAGAGTGGTAGTTGTCTCCTCCTCTATGGGTAGCGGGGACATGGTATTCCTCGATCCCTTTTGGCTAGCAGCTGAAGAGGAGCTTAAAGCTGTTGTCAGCAGCCCTGGTGACATGGCAGTGGCTGTTGACTCAGTCTGCCCCATCCCGGGTGCAGCCTGAGTCGGATTGGTGGTGGTACCTGCAGAGTCCAAGAGTTTGATTAAATGTGTGTCATTTCCAATGTACAATTACTATAGCTGCATTAATTAAACTATATAAAGAGCATTATTAGTGTACCTGTGTCTGCAGAAGCACGTCCCAAGTATTCCTTACTCTGCAGGGCAGCATGGATCATGTCGCCCAGTGGGTAGGAGTCTGGGGGGGATGTTGGGGGTGTATCAGGCTCAGGAGTCATAAAGCTCATCCCTGGAAGAGGCACACAGTTAGTTTTTGTTGTTGTTGTTGTTGTTGCTGCTGCTATTTACAGCAAAAGGGAGAAAAGACATTATTTTTCCTAAATATGCAAGAAATAAAATATCTCAGTCCACCATGTGTCTGCTGTAACAACACACATTTAAGACCACATACACACACAAACATAGACTGTTACCTGAAACTAGGTGGATCACTGTGACAGACAGCGTCACAAGGCGAGTGAACCCCATGGTTATGGATGACCTGGGAAGGTTAAAATGAACGGATCGATTAGTAAACTGTCATGTGATCATGTAATTAGGCGGCTGCATTTTGTAGGTTACTGTAATGATTATTAATAGTTTATGATGGCTGCAGGAGGCTTAATCCGCAGGAGTGGTAATGAATAACAAATTGTTAATCTCAGCAAATTCGGTCGCAATTCAGCACATGTTTACATCACAGGCCACTCGGATCGGAACATCACCGCGATACCGTAAAATCTCATCTCAAAAGCCATTTCGTTTTATAAAGCGTAGAAGCGTAAATGTCTATTTATTAAAGGCTGTTGTTACAGGTGTTGATGTGGAGAAGAAATAAACCAGGTAGGCCCACACGTCGCACAAGGTATAAGGTTAAATATTCAGCCTTCCCTCTGCATTTTCTCATTCAAATCTGCAACAACATGCCGAAAATGCGCTATTCCAAAAAAGCGAGCGAGCCTGTGATCGCTGCTTGCCCAATTTGAACATGATACCTGTTCACTGCAATGTGTGAAAAAAAGAGGAAAAAAGGAAAAAAAAAAACAACCTCCTCTTGCTATTCGAGGCGTTTCCTTCGGTGAAAATGCCAGCTTGGTGTGTGACAAAATGATGGGGCTCTGCGAGGCAGCTTCTCTCGCACCTCCCTCGGCCCTCTTTTGTGCGGAGGACGATTTTTGACACCAGTCATCGCTACCGTGAGACCAGCAACCATCTCAGCAGCGCTTAAACGTGCCTACCACTTACCTTTGTCTTCCAGGCGGCGTTTAAGTATTCTTTATCCTGGCAAGTATCCTGTTGCTTTAGGCCGAAATACGGCGGGCTTTGCGCTGGTGAGATGCCCCTGGCTGGTTACCGTGTGGTTGACGCATTCGGCTATGATGTGAGGGCATTTGCGTTGAAGCGCCAGGTGCACCCTAGCGGCGAAATGCTGTAACTGCAGAGCGCCGCGAAGCTCCCCACCACATTTTGTCTGTCAGCGGTGGAGGAGCTGTCCACCGACGCGGTGCTGAAGTGCGTCCCGACAGAGCGCTGCGTTGTAGCCTTTATCAAGGTAATCTGACAGGGACGGGAAAAGCGGCACGGTAAATAGTGTATGTTTATTCATTTAAAGGCCTGCATGTGTCGTACCGTGTGCATGGCGAACATTTTCAGCCGCCGATTCTTGGAATGGGTGGATGTTTGCTCCAACATGGAACACGGGCAGTAAACAAGCCAGCCGAGCTGTGGGGGCTGGTGCAGAGGAAAAAAACAAAAAACAAAAAAACAAAAAAACAAAAATGTATGCTGAAGCATGCGCAAGATAATCACCCACAAATCATGAAACACATTTACGGTGTGTGTCTGTGCTGCAGCACGGGGTGCTTCCACTACATGTGAGGGCTAAACGAATGTGC
>NW_005187827.1:97073-112048 GCF_000239375.1 Pundamilia nyererei | reverse complement strand
GGGGGGGTAAGTGACCCAGTGATCCAAAGCTACATGTCCACTCTCAAGTCCACTCTGACATCGACCTCAATCCCCATGCCGCTGAACGGGGATTACGATAAATAAAATAGGTTGGGCAAGGACGGTCTTTTGTTTGCTTTGGACTGCAAGAAAAACAGAGCTGTGGGAAAAATCTTCTTGTTGTTTTGTTCCATAAATTAAAAAAAATACACGAATCCACTTTAATTAAAAACATAACCATGCAAAAAGTGCAAGTAAAAAGTACAAGTGTGATGGCATCTGTAAAACTCCTTAAATTCATAAAAGAAGTAAAGTAGCAATAGAACTTTGCCAAATTACACATGTTGTATTATCTCTCAGTCTGTTTCTATTTTATTATTTCAGGATGCACTGGTCAATGAACACGCTTCCCTTGACTCCGTATATGGAGCTGGGTGTACAATCACTGAGCGGCCTTCTGTGGACTCTACTGCTTTTGTTTCTTTGGCACTGTTATCGGATGGGCTCCGATCTGCCAATCCCAGGCCATGCGCATGCTGGAAAGCTCAAGTCAAGCTCAAGGAGGTCCATGATGTCCCGTAGCGGTAGCTGTATTGGAACAAAGTGCAGTGCACGATCCAAGCTGTCCAGGAGCGATCAAATTAGTCCCTTTATTTCCATGGAAACAGTGGAAGACGATGAGCAAGGACAGGGCTACCTCACCCCAGTGCTGAGTCATGCCTTGTTCCCTGCCCAGGCATCTGCAGAAGCCAAGAAGTTGTACACAGCCCTGCAGCAGTATGCCAAACGCTACAGTTGGGTGGGCATGGGCCGCATTCATAAGGGCCTCCGCGAGCAGGTATGCTTCCAAGTGGACTGCAAGAGTTGTTCCACAATGGTTTAAGATTTACAGCTGTATTCTTGAAGCCAAAAAAACCAAAAGAAAACTCTGCCAAGAAATAATCACAGCTTTTTCATTTGTCTCACTTTAGGTCAGACTGAATGATCACTCTGCTATACAGAAGCCTCATCTCTTCTTTCTGCCAGATGTTCCAAGTGTGCCTTTCTTCCCACGTGACGCTCATCGACATGACATTGAAGTCTTGGAAGTCAACTACCCTGCGATCTTGGCTGAATTCCAGGCTGTTTACCAGAAGGGCATTGACTCAAAATTAGGCTGGACCTGTGTAGGACCAAAGGTATGCAATAAAATCCTTCAGGCCAACTGGGAGAAAGTGATATAATGCACCATCCAAAAATAATTATCTGTCATTCAAAATACCATGGAATGAACTTGGTAAGTCCTGGAAATCTACTACACTTCCTGAGATATATTTTAGTATGATGGCATTTTTCTGATTATTCATTATTTTTTCACTGTTTTTTTTCTTTTTTTTGGCTCATAATGTACAGTTGTGGTCTCTAGTTTACTCTCATCAAAGACATGAATGCCCTGTTAATTTGGGACATTTAATGATTTATCTGAACTGTCCTTTTTCCAGGGTGCCATGTTTGTACAGCACACATGTTTAATGACTAAAAAAAACAAGAACTGGGTGCACAAGTTTGAATTTATTTTGGATCTTCTCTAATCCACAGCATAAAAAGTATGCTGACAGCCTCAGAGTAAAAGTGAAATTTGTTTAAATCAAGTTGCACATCAGTGCTTTTGATTGCCATTAACAAGCTTCTGACAAAATTCTGGCCAGATATTTGTCTATTCGTCTTGGTAGAATTGGTAGAGTAAATTTAAACAGTTTTTTCTGGCTTGGACTCAGTTTTGTGACTAAATTTCAGTCGAGTTCAAAGGTGTTGATTTTGGAGCAGGGACTTCTTTCTAGCTTGTCACCCTCTCAGTTCATGGCAATGTAAAACTGGCTTCATCTCATCTGAGGGTGGCAGTTTGTGCCTACTTGGCAAAGTGGTGACACATCTGCATAACTATTGTTCTGAGTATTGGTCAGTCAAGCTGTAGCTGGTTATTATCACCAATGAGAAGTTAATAGACCTGGACCTTGTCATGTTAAAGGGGATTACAGAAGCTTCAGCAACACTTATTAAAATATTAAAGTGAGTACTTGTATATATTTGAGCCCGTATGCATACTTTTGTGTGGATTAGATAAAATCCAAAATAAATTGAAATGTGTGGACCCAGTTCTTGTTTTCTAAAGCAATTAAAGATGTGTGCTGTAAAATCATCCCACCCTGGAAAAAGAACAGTTCCAAGAAATCATTAAAATCCCCAAATTACTGACTTCATGCCAACGATGAGTGGATGTAAGCTTGTGATCGGAACTGTTAGAAAAAAAAAGATCTGTATCAAATGTTAAACATGGACTTTTATCTTTTTCAGGGCCAAGCTGTGTTTCCTTTGTACAGCGCTGGTGTCTCTGTGGCAGGAAACTGCCGTGCCTGTCCCTGCACCTACCGGACACTTCTGTCTTTACGTACTTTTATAAACAGCAACTCATTGGGATCAGCAGGATTTTGGCTGCTGGGCCCTGGAGCAACTTTGGGAAGCACATATGGACCCACTAATACACGCCTGCGTTGTCATCTTGGTATGTAATGGACTTATAGTTATTGTGGATAATGGAATCTGTTTATTCTGTTGTAACTATCCACACTACACTAATACATGGATTTATCCCCCTCAACCTAATGACCTGTTTTTATGATATTTAAAAGTACACACACACACACACACACACACACACACACACACACACACACACACACACACACACACACACACACACACACTGGTTTATCACCTGTAGGACTTGACTTCAGGGTATGTATGTGTGTGTAGTGCAGGAACTACCTCAAGTTATGTAAATTATTAGTTCATTATACATAATGCACTGTGCGAGCAAAAACAAAGCAGTATTATTGGATTTTAGATTAAAAGGTGGAACTGTTTGGGTGCACATAATAAATTGTTGTCAGACTTCGCTGCACTATAGAGAAATAGAAGAAAAAACAGAGTAAATACTAAACCATTGCATAATGTGATACTTCTCTGGTCAGGGTTGAGGTTCAGTTCCCTCTCGTCATTTTTGTAATGTGATCCATCTGGCTATAATCCTTGCTGCTTTAAATAAAAACAGGGTTGGAAGCCATGCCCTTTTAAGTAAAGGGGAAAGCATAATGCTGTGTTTTTAAAACCAAAGCTGAAAGACAGACGTCGCTGTTGTAGGTCTGCAGACTCCACCCCTGTGCGAGCTGGTGGTGGGAGGGGAGCCTCAGTGCTGGTCAGAAGGACACTGCCTCCTGGTTGATGACTCCTTCCTTCACACTGTCTCCCACAAGGGTCAGTGAGTCACAAATGGCTTTGACAAATGAATTAATTTGTGATCTATTAGCTTATTGCATTTATTAATTAACATATGACCAAATGTTAAGATGTAAAATGTGGTGGGTAATTAAAAAAAAAAAAGATTCCTGATCAATTTTTATGAATTGTTTTAGATAAGTATAAACAGCTATTACATTTTTTAAATGCTAAAACTATATCTCCGTCTCCTTTGAAAGGCCCTCCAGATTCTAGACCCAGCGTCATTTTAAGTGTGGACCTTTGGCATCCAAATGTGGCTGCAGCAGAGAGACAAGCCCTGGACTTCATGTTCAGCCCTGAACTCTAAAATGTTTTTGTTTATCTGTGTACTTGTATACAACATGAAGAGATGCCTTACATTAGACCTGGTAGTCCTGGGACATGCATCTCATTCCAGTAAATTAACCGCTGTGTGAATCTGCATGTGAAAACTACTGGAGTTTATTTTCAACTGTTGATGCATGTGCAGATATGCTATGGGAATGATTCAACCAGAAAAACTGTGAAAAAAAAGATAAATATTACAATTGTAATATAAAATGATTTTTATTTTCCAAAATTATTGCCAAAAATATTTTGACTAATATATACTGTGGTTCTTTCTTTCCCTACATACAGTCCTCTGTGTATATGCTTGTATATTTCTATCTAGAAGTGCTTTCCTATAGTTTTGTTTATAACTGATTGCCCTGCAGTGGTTTACATATTATACAACATATAGTACTGTGCAAAAGTCTTGATCCATCTGTCAGTTCTTTATATTTTACTAGGAAAATGGGACGAAGGTGCAGTGATTTATTGAAACATATAAGAACACACATGATAATTCAGTACATAAGGAATTGTAAAAAATAGAAAATACAAAACAGAATTGTAAAATTATAATAAGCTTAAAATTCAATACTTAATATAAACATGTTTATTCTTTGTAATAATAATAATAATAATAATAATAATAATAATAATAATAATGATGATGTTGTGTGGCTCAAAAACTTTTGCACAGTCCTATATGAGGCTTTTGTCAATGCTGTTTGGAAATCAAAAACCAAATAAATGATCAAACCATTATTGTCTTGCTATATATAATCAGTCGGTACCAAGGGGCCCAATTATCATCTGGATGGACGGATGTACAGATGGCAGTATGCGTCTATGCTTTTATGCTGTTTACAAAATTTTGACCCACTATCTTAATGTCACACTGGAAACTGAGACTCATCAGGGAACATTTTTCCTGTGCAATGTAGTCTCAGTTCCCCTTTTTCAGCTGACAGGAGTAAGACTTACTGTGGTCTTCTGCAGCTGTAGTTGCTTTACGATTACATGTTATGCATTCAGAGATGCTCTTTTGCATACCTTGGCTATAAGAAGTGGTTATTTAAGTCACCGTTGTCTTCCTTTAAGGAGTCTGACCATTCTCTTGTGACCTCTGCCATTTTCAGCTGGAGAACTGCCGCTCACTGGATATTTTCTCTTTTTTGGTCCATAGTCTGCAAACCTTAGACATGTTTAGGTGGGAAAATCTCAGTGGATCAGCAGTTTATGAAATACTCAGACCACCGCATTCGACACTAACAACCAGGCCACGGTGTAAGTTCTTCATGACAGTTTCTACATGTCTAAATGCAATAAGTTGCTGCATTGAATATTTGAATATTCTTATTTGTATATATTTCAAAACTTAATTATTTAGGTGAAAATAATTATTTAGGGACATGGGTAAGTTTATAGTCTAAAAAAAGGTATGCAGTCTAAAACATATCACACAAACACTTTAATGAATGTGTCTTTTAATTCAATCATCATACTGAAACACATTTCCAATCATTTAGGTCATTTAGCCCTTTTTTGCTTCCTTTTTTTAGTCGGTAGATAAGAATTAGTGTGCCGATTTTGTCTTATCTGCCATCTGTTCCTGTGAGGGTCCCATGATGGGGATTACACTGACTGAACTAATCCATCCCAAAGAGGCAGATTATTCCCGAGACTGTTTAAATGCAGTTGTATGGGAATGATTCATTCAGCAGGGGACATTTACTGGGAAGAAATAATGAAGCTTTCACAGTCATTAGCAGATAGTATAACAATTTAAAAGCAAGTAAAAGAAGATTTTTTTCAAAATGAAGAGATATGAAGTAAAAAAAAAAAATTAATTAAACTTTATTAGTAAATATTTAAAAATAAAGTTAAACCTATATTGTAGAGATATTTGTATGCTACTAATGGCATGTTGCAATATTATTAGTCATCCAGTCAGAAAGAATAATTAAGTAGTTTTTTTTCTGAAAATGTAACAAAGTTCTATAACACACATTATTTGTCATTACCAGCCTTGATATTAGTCTTTAGAAACTCAACCATTACATGTAAGTCTGAAAGATGAAAATAGCCTTTGTCACATGCAAGAACTCACATGCTGTTCTTTTGTTATGCAACAGAATTAGCAACTAGAGGGATTTTCAAAAGTGAAAGATGTCTAATATGGAAAGTGGTTGAAAAATAAATCTCTGCTTACTATCACTGGGAGTCTGCTGTTTGGAAATTACATCAGTCATTGGTATTCAACTGTTCAATTGTTGAGAAAAATTTCCAGTAATAAATAAAATTCCATGGAAACAGCCATCCTTCAGAGGTTTATTACAGATTTTGCAATCTTGACTTTGAAGAGAAAAGATGCTGAATGATTTTTACCCAAGTCATCGCTGCAGAGAGAAAAATGGGATACAACAACTTCAACCTTTACACAACCTGCAGTCTGGAATAAAATATTTTTGAGAATACTGTCTATTTGCCATAACAGGCTGATCATAGTCCTGATCATAGAGGAAATAACTTCAAGCTGTGACTGTCAGTAAAGAAAATATCACCCATCCCAGAGTAACATCTGTGCCCTGTTCTTCTTTTTCCCAATACAGCTGAGCCTGACTGAGCTCATGAGAGCAGACAGCAGACAGTGGAGACACAACCAAAGAGCAAAACATTACAACAACATGTATAAATAATACTCATCATTCAATAAATATCACATTTTTTTTACACATATACAAAACATTGTATTAATTATGTTAATTTGGTCATGGAAAATGATGATTATTAATTTAAAGGTGCCAAAGCAAAAAAACAAACAAACAAAAAACAAAAAACAAAAACAACAACAAAAAAAAATTTTTTTACAATGGTGCATCTCTACCACAATCCACAATCATCACATATGTTTTAATTATCTCACATGTCACAGAGCAATAAAGAAACCTAATCTCTGATGTTTTATCCAAATAAGGCAAGAACACAGCACCACTTAGACTACACCTCCTGTCTGGTGATTAGCAGTAAAACTGGGGAAATGCATGTATCTGTTCAGGGAATACAATAATTAGCATGTCAGTAAACTCCCCTGCTAAGTTAAACTGCAAATCAATGACCTTTTGTAGTTTGACATGAATTGCAATCCTTTTTCTGAGCCAAAAACAAGAATTTCAGCTAAACATGCAGAACTAATATAGGTGAAAATGTCCAGGAAGGAATTCATGCAATGTAAATCACTTCCAGCATGAAATATCGGTATGCACTGCAGCCCACCAAGTCTGTCCAGATCATAAATTAACTTAATATACTGTAGAGTTGCTATTTTTAATATTTTCTATTTATTTATAAATTTTAAAAATCAAACAATGACACAGATACAACCTGTCATTTTTTAACTTGGACACGTTTAGGGCATTAAGAAAGAAGGGGACAAGTGACAAATACACAAAATCAGGTCTGGCTTTCTAGAGCTAACAAATTTTGACAATAGCAAATCCATAAATTAATAAGTAAGATTTAAAAAAATAATGAGTGCCACATTTTCTAGCAGTGATGCAGGAGCCCATTACCAGAAATTACAAAATAACAATAACAGAAAACGTAATAAAAATACATCCGCTCCTTTCTTCATTCCTTTGTTCTCATTTCTGTGACATCATTTTCACAAACTCTGTAAAGAAAATAAACATAGTTTCAATAAGCTATGTTCTTCTTGCTCCGTAAAGCTACAAATATTTATTCATTCTTATGTAAATGTTGCAGCCTTGCAGCAGCATTATTGATGACATAGATTTGCCAGCAAGATTGAAATATCGGTAAATACGTGTGTAATAAGTTTTTCTACCGAGGACTGTCACAGTATTAGGAAGACAAATTTTGAATATGTTTTTGTCACAACAACAAAAGCTTAAGTTAAACTAATTTCCTTTTCCTTGAGGTGAGTGTTGTTATAAATTGGCACTATATCAGTTAAAACTAAGCTGAATGCACAATGTCTTCTTTCTTTAAGTTTCCTGTTTCACAGTTATAGTAATAGTAATATTATTATGTGAGGCAACACAAAATAATATAAAAAGTTGCTGTAAAATGAAATTATTTTTTTGTGGTCTGTTTGTTTAACTTACCCTCAAAGTCAACTGTTCCATCACCATTGTCGTCAGCCTCCTTGACCACTGCATCGATTTCATTTTTGCTGGTTTGTTTGCCCAACAACTTCAGCATAGCATGTTTCATCTCATCAGAAGTGATAGCACCATCGCCATCTAAATCAAACTGCAGAAAAGAGGAAGAAGTCATCCAAATATTGCAAACCTTTTAGAGTTCTGCTGCATGAGTTTCATGCTCTAACAAAGTTTTTTAAAGTAAGTTCATGCACTGCCCACCATGGGGTGCCAAAGACCACAAAGTGAGTCAAAGGTATGCTTACCTCTTTGAAAGCATCTTTGAGTTCCTTCAAACCAATCATCCCTGCAGTTTCATCCAGAAGCTTGGGGGTCATTAGGTCGACAAAATCCTCAAAGTCCACCCGCCCCCCAACTGCAATAAGATTTCGATAACATAGTTTAAGCAGGGCATTTGTCTTCCTGTGATGATGGACTAGAATGAAATACTTTACAATAGTGTGTCTATGGGTTTCATAAATGTCCATATGTACACACACTGACATAGAATGAGCCAAATGATCATAAAATGCATTATGATGACTAATGTTATTATACCCATATGAAACAGGAAATGTCAGCTTTAATGAACCATTTTCAAGTCAAGTTTCCAGAAACTTTAAGAAGAAATGATGCCATGTTTCTATTTGTGTTTGTAGAAAAATAATAAAAGAAAAAGCGAAAAACAAAAACATAATCAACAAATATGGGACTTTATTACATATTTAAAAAAGTCAAATGTGTGTCACAGAAAAAAAGGTGTTTTTTAATGTCACTGTTATATTTGTCTGTATTATTCTTCATAAAATGTGATAGTTAGACTTGATTTTCTTCAGTTAATAAACTGTAGGTTTTAGTTTTACTTTGTTGTCACATTACTCACGGTTCATGTTGATGTTTTGGCTCAGTTCTATCAGCTCCATTTCAGTTGGCATATAACCCATGGTCCTCATCAAGTTCCCCAAGTCTTTACAGCTTATTAAACCATCCTTGTCCTTATCAAACTCTACAAAAGCTTCACGTAACTCTGGGGAGCATACAATTTGAGGAAAAGTGAGAAATGTAAAGAATTATACAACCCTTTATAAAGTAAATATGAAAGCTTAACATATAATTACCTTCTATCTCATCATGTGTAAGTGCTCTTGACTGCAAAACAGTTTAAATGAAAATGATATTAGTAATGCTTCAGTAATGCCACAAATTTGACCTATTTGGTAAACATCAGCCTCAATGAAGCACTCTTCATCTGTTGTTCTTGGACAGATGTTACCAAATCACGCAACACATTCTCATCCCTGGGGACAAACGACTCTTTCTAAAAGTAACAGTCATGCATGCTGTGTATTTCTGCAAGGCTCCTTAAGCTCTGCATACAAATATATAATCATGTTCCCTGTATAATAAGAACACCCATAACACATTAGCTGAAACTGCTTTTGTTCAATGACTTTAAGATCTGTAAGTGTGTATAACTTATTTAAACATTACTGCAATAAAATATTGTAAGCTAAGAAGTGAGAGGGAGTCAATGTCACTCAGACATGATAAATGAAAATCTTTAATACAATTGTGTGAGTGAAATACATTCATAGTTGTTTATGTAATTATACTTTTGTCTGGGATATTCTTCTAACAGTTGCTATCTTTATTCCTGAATGGTACATTTTTAGCATGTATTATTATGTTCATATACACCCTTGCATGGCATGTTCTTTAGCTACAGCATCTATCTGATCACATTTCCTGTGCAGAATGTCCTGTGTAGATCATAGCCTTCATTTGGTTAAGCTATGCTTGTTAGAATTATGTATAAAGTGTCTTATTACTATGAAATTAGAAAATGTATTCAAAGAAAATGAGAGAAAACCATCCTGGTGAGGAACCAAGCAAAAATCGGCCTTAGAATTAGTTCTTTAAGCCTGTTTCCTCATTAGCTGAAAATTCTACGATATAAGAATTACCATAGGAACCAAAACAACTATTCCAAAAAAAAAAAAGAATTTCTGTTGACAGAGAAAAAGAAGAGAAATTTAAATAGACTTACTTTTAATCTGCCATTTAGAAATTTAAGATAAAGCCATAAAGTCACAGGATCAAACTGAAATCATATGTTTACTTACATGTCTCCTTTTGCCTCCTTTGAGAAAGATGCAGGGCTGTTTAAGACTCATGATGCCAGATTCAGTCAAGATCCCCGAGCTATGTGTATTTGTGAATTTCTTTTTTATAAAACTATAAATTCCTTCTGTTTTTAGTGTGAGCGAGTGAGAGTATGTGTGTGTGTGTGTGTGTATGAACTGAGATCAGCTGCGGTCCACATACGCCAGACGAGGCAAGGGATGTCTCAAATGGATTATCTCTGCCGCTTTGGTCTGGAAAAGAAAGATAGGCTTAAATGCTGTGCATATAGACATTTCACATATGTGTTCAAATGTTACCCTGTACATAAAAAAATAAGCTTTTTAATTTGTTACATCAGTTTTACTATCTACAATCAAGCTTTAAATGAGAATACAGCAGTGTCCTGTCATATGACCATATAAACCAATGCTTTGTCAAAATTTTATGATGTGTGTAACGTTGTCAGTCTGCATCATATTCTTAAGTCTTAACTCATAAATACACATTATTTGCTGCATCACATAATTTTAAATAAATAAGCACGTGACCAATGTGACGCCTCAAAATAAATACAGGAAAATGAGATTGTGGCAGCTAGCTCAGGCATCAGATATGTATTTAAAATTATACGTGTTTATATAACAGATTAACTGTATTCACCACATAAAATTGTCTTTGTGTAGTTATGTCATGTCCTGATGTCTTTTGTAAAAACTATTAATGAAATGAATATTAATCAGGGTTACATCATCCTCATGCTTGTAACATTTTCCAAATTGTTAAGCAGTAAATAGGTTTTGCCCATAATGACGCCAGACAAGAAGGACTGCCAGTAAGTTGGGTACCTAATAACCATCACTTTGTTAATAAAGACTTTTTTCTTGAGTTTCTCCTGATGTAATCAAAGTACCTTAAGTGGTAGTTTGTGTCATTGGATTTGTCCTTTTCTCCTTATTCATCATAAGTACAGGCTGGGGATTAGGAGAAACTGGTCAAAATTCAGCTGTTCATTAAATCATTTATTTTTAATGGAACAAAAATAAATATTAGGCTTGTGGGAAGTGTGGTAGCAAACTGAACATGTTTGTTAGTGAAAGCAGAAAGACAGGAATAAATTCCATGCAACATTTAGCTGCATTTTTATTTATATGACCCAGACAAATCTGCCCCTCCCACTTAAGATCTGAGAGCAGATATCCAGATGGTAAACTGGATATTTCTGCCCTGCTGTTGACTGGATGTTTTCCTTCATTAAAGCAACTGCGCTCTCTGGAAGAGTGTATGTGTGACAGAGCAAATGCTGTGTCTCGATCAAAAGCCTGCGTATATGTGTGTGTGTGTGGAAATGAGTGAATATGGCTTGTACTGTAAAGCACTTTGAGATAAATGTGACTGTAGTATTGTCACAATGGCCAGTGAGTCTTGAAGGTTTCCTGTTTTCTTGTTTTTTGAAACATGCAGTATCATCTTTAGTGACTTACTGCCCCGTCTCTACATACCTCTGGGACCACAGCTGTAGATGTGAAACTGCTTTAAAAAACGATCAGCACTACAAATACAAGTTCTTAAAACAGAAGGCACACATTTCACTGCACACATTTGAATGTCAGCAGGTGTCCAGGCCTGAAATGGTGAATACACTGTATGCAAACATAATCATAAGAGCAAACAAACACTGACAAATCTAAAGTATTAATGCTTTTTTCTTTCTGTAGGAGACAATTTCTAGAAATGTGGTGTTTAAATGTATTTTTTCTTTAATTTTTTAATCTTATGGCTCATTTTGATGATTAAAGACGCTTGACTAATGATGAAAGACAGAAATGTTTTGCATATCATAGTTAAAATATCAGCAAGGCATGAAACTGAAATTTAACAAGCACAACCAAAAACATGTGCAAATGTGATTTTTTTTAGTTTGAAACTTTTTTTTCCCCCCACTATGCAAACTCACATCTTCCTGTGCAGATTAGGAAGGAGTAATAAGAAGCAGTTTAAATCTGGTTCACAGAGGTCAGAACTGAAACAGAATTAAACACCCGCAGTAGTCTGTCAGGATTTGAATCACAAATAATATGACTGTGTTTCCAAAGAAGCTGAGTCACTGTAGAAGATGTGAATCATTCTCAGTTGTTCATAAAGAAAGTCTGCATTGGGGTGCTATAAATAATATACCAATTTTCAGATAATTTAAGTCCTCCTTTGAGTGTATGCTTCAAATTTCTCAGAATATAACAAACAGACAATAACGCAGAACTAATTACAAAGAAACAATGCTGCTCTATTACGTGGAGACAATGCTGGTACATGTGATGTCCATGAATTTCTGTGCTTTTCAGTACAGAATCATGTCCTCATTCAGTGCCACCTGCTAACTGTTTTTGTCCCTTTTGTACAAAAATGTCTTCAATTCTCTGAAGTGGTTATTGATTGTATGTTACAGATAAAGGAAAATGCTTAATGTGAATTGAATTTGCCAAATTCACAGATTAGTGAGACCCTCCACATCTTTACTTCTGTCTTAGCCTCTCAAAGATGTTCTTTTTATACTAAGCTATTGTTACTGATGAACGTCATTAGTTAAATGTTCCAGTAGATGATTTTTTATTAGCATTACACACCTTCTCAATTGATTAGTTGCCCCTGTCTCAACTTTTTAAAAATGAAATAATCTTTGACCATGACTACATGAATGATCCAGTGTTGGCTTCTTATGTTTAAAAAAAAAAAAGTCAAATAAGGTGCATAAGAAGGTGGTTTGTACTGTCACCTTACTGCAAGAAGGTCCTGGGTTTGTATCCATGTTGGGCCTTTTCTATGTGAAACTTGCATGTTCTCCCTGTGCCTGTGGGTTCTCACCCTGGACTTCTACTTCCTCTCACAGTCCAAAGAGATGCTTTTCATGTAAACTGATGATTCTAAATCCTCAGGATGACAAACACACTGACTTCTTTCTGCCATGTGAGTGCTTCTGCTTCTTCACTATGAAGAAACACTGTCTCTGCTGTGTATTACTGTTCCAGAGACACATTCAATTAATCAAATCCTGATGCAAATGCAAATGTGTGAAGTGTACTTCTGTCCTGCTGACCCATCTTATACTTTGTGTTGCTCATCAGAGCAGCAGTGGAGAATCTTTAGGCTCAGGATGACAAACACACTCATTCTGCTTCTGTTTGCTTTCTTTCCGCCATGTGAGTGCTTCTGCTTCTTACTGTTTCATCAATAACCAGGAAAACTGTGTCAGTCAGGTGTTACAGGTCAGAATTTGGAGTCCATTCCTTCCAGTCCTGTAATGAAAAGGCCCGGGGAGACTCTCAGTCTCTCCTGCAGGGGATCTGGTTCTGAATTTACCTGCTGTGCTATGAGCTGGATAAGACAACAACCAGGAAAAGGACTGGAATGGATAGGAAACCTTCCAGCAACAACAAATATGCGAGTAGTTTGAGTGGACGTATAGAAGTCAGTAGAGATGACAGCAACTACATAGTGTATCTGAGGCTTTCCAACTTAAAGCCAGAGGACTCCGCTGTGTATTACTGTGCCAGACACACAGTGGTTTAAGTAATGAGAGGCTATATAAAACCTTCAGCCATACAGTTTTACAGGAATCTACAGTGGGCAGTAGATGATCAAGAATATAATGTTCATCTCACTGACATGATGATGCTTGTGATTCTTCCACGTGTGAATACAAATTTAAAAAATGCAATAACCTCTAACAAACATATCAGAGAATAAATGTATAAATACATTTAAACACTAGCAATCAACCATCAATATTTTGAGTCTACCTTGAGTCTGTATGTTTCAAGAACATAGCTTTAAAAAACATGTGTTGTTTGTTTTTTATTTTGAGATAGAGAACTTAGTTCAAGTATTTTATTTGTCTCTTTCCTAGGTGTTCCAGAGAAAAGGATGTTGATCCTCAAACAGTGAATAAAAGCAAACACATCTGGAAGTATTTAAAACATGCTTTAGTCAGAGAGTTTATCAGTACAAGAGACAACAGCAGGGTCAAACAGTCATTTCCCTTTTTCCTAAACATTTTCCTTGAAGCTTTCATGAGGAGGACCAACGATGAGAAAGAGGAAAAACATTGACATACAATCCACATACACTAGGCTACTTTACTTTTGTATTAATGAACAGTGTTGATGTGGATCTGCTGTGGTGAATATATAAGTTTTGAAATGTAGCATACAACAACGGTGTTTCATATAGATTTCTTCATCAGATTCAGTATAAGAGAACACGGCACCAGAAGAAACCCAAACTGAACTCTACTGAAACAGCAAAGATGATGTTTGTAGTATAACTTTTAAAGAACTGGGACAAAGCATACCTGGGTCAACAACTTAAAGACCCTTCCCTAACTCGATTTGATGGCCACCTTTTTCCTTCCCTTTGACAGGATGAAACCTTCAGCAGAACCAAAGTCAGAGACGGCAGCTCTCTGTTCTGACTGAGTGGCGTGACTAAAAAGCAAAATCACCAGACACAACAGAAGCAGCATGGTGTATCTGAGACTATCCAGTGTAAAGCAAAACCAACCACAGTAACAAAAATCATCAGGAGATATAAACATGAACCTGAACACTCTTGATATGAAACCACCAGAAGAGGAACCCTCAGAACACTAATGATTTCCGATCAGTATCATAAGAAACATCTTAGATGTACGTTAGATAATGTTGAAAATACATGAATATTATACATAGATATAAAACTCCACACAGAAAAACCAGAACCAGGTAGTGGATTCAAACCCAGAACCTTCTTGCTTTGAAGCAAAAGTGCTAACTGCAAACACAGGCCTTTCTGTGTGGAGTTTGTATGCTCTCCCAGTGTCTGTGTGGGTTCTTGCCACGTACTCCCACAGTCCAAAGATGTGCAGTTAGTGGTGTTAGGTTGACTGGTGATTCTTTCACAGTGAAAGGAAAAACCTTGTAGGGAGACTGAGAGCCACCACAGGACTGTCAGGAATAGACTCTTTACTCTGACCTGTGACATCTGATGAACACAGTTTTCTGACTCTAAGTTGGAAAACATCAGATATGTCAT
>NW_005187827.1:90605-97053 GCF_000239375.1 Pundamilia nyererei | reverse complement strand
CTGTTTGCTTTCTTTCCGCCATGTGAGTGCTTCTGCTTCTTACTGTTTCATCAATAACCAGGAAAACTGTGTCAGTCAGGTGTTACAGGTCAGAATTTGGAGTCCATTCCTTCCAGTCCTGTAATGAAAAGGCCCGGGGAGACTCTCAGTCTCTCCTGCAGGGGATCTGGTTCTGAATTTACCTGCTGTGCTATGAGCTGGATAAGACAACAACCAGGAAAAGGACTGGAATGGATAGGAAACCTTCCAGCAACAACAAATATGCGAGTAGTTTGAGTGGACGTATAGAAGTCAGTAGAGATGACAGCAACTACATAGTGTATCTGAGGCTTTCCAACTTAAAGCCAGAGGACTCCGCTGTGTATTACTGTGCCAGACACACACAGTGGTTTAAGTAATGAGAGGCTATATAAAACCTTCAGCCATATAGTTTTACAGGAATCTACAGTGGGCAGTAGATGATCAAGAATATAATGTTCATCTCACTTCCACGTGTGAATACAAATTTAAAAAATGCAATAACCTCTAACAAACATATCAGAGAATAAATGTATAAATACATTTAAACACTAGCAATCAACCATCAATATTTTGAGTCTACCTTGAGTCTGTATGTTTCAAGAACATAGCTTTAAAAAACATGTGTTGTTTGTTTTTTATTTTGAGATAGAGAACTTAGTTCAAGTATTTTATTTGTCTCTTTCCTAGGTGTTCCAGAGAAAAGGATGTTGATCCTCAAACAGTGAATAAAAGCAAACACATCTGGAAGTATTTAAAACATGCTTTAGTCAGAGAGTTTATCAGTACAAGAGACAACAGCAGGGTCAAACAGTCATTTCCCTTTTTCCTAAACATTTTCCTTGAAGCTTTCATGAGGAGGACCAACGATGAGAAAGAGGAAAAACATTGACATACAATCCACATACACTAGGCTACTTTACTTTTGTATTAATGAACAGTGTTGATGTGGATCTGCTGTGGTGAATATATAAGTTTTGAAATGTAGCATACAACAACGGTGTTTCATATAGATTTCTTCATCAGATTCAGTATAAGAGAACACGGCACCAGAAGAAACCCAAACTGAACTCTACTGAAACAGCAAAGATGATGTTTGTAGTATAACTTTTAAAGAACTGGGACAAAGCATACCTGGGTCAACAACTTAAAGACCCTTCCCTAACTCGATTTGATGGCCACCTTTTTCCTTCCCTTTGACAGGATGAAACCTTCAGCAGAACCAAAGTCAGAGACGGCAGCTCTCTGTTCTGACTGAGTGGCGTGACTAAAAAGCAAAATCACCAGACACAACAGAAGCAGCATGGTGTATCTGAGACTATCCAGTGTAAAGCAAAACCAACCACAGTAACAAAAATCATCAGGAGATATAAACATGAACCTGAACACTCTTGATATGAAACCACCAGAAGAGGAACCCTCAGAACACTAATGATTTCCGATCAGTATCATAAGAAACATCTTAGATGTACGTTAGATAATGTTGAAAATACATGAATATTATACATAGATATAAAACTCCACACAGAAAAACCAGAACCAGGTAGTGGATTCAAACCCAGAACCTTCTTGCTTTGAAGCAAAAGTGCTAACTGCAAACACAGGCCTTTCTGTGTGGAGTTTGTATGCTCTCCCAGTGTCTGTGTGGGTTCTTGCCACGTACTCCCACAGTCCAAAGATGTGCAGTTAGTGGTGTTAGGTTGACTGGTGATTCTTTCACAGTGAAAGGAAAAACCTTGTAGGGAGACTGAGAGCCACCACAGGACTGTCAGGAATAGACTCTTTACTCTGACCTGTGACATCTGATGAACACAGTTTTCTGACTCTAAGTTGGAAAACATCAGATATGTCATACTGTTGATGTCATCCTGACTGACTTCTATATGTCCTCCCAAACTGCTCACATATCTGTTATCATTGGAAGGTCTGTGGCCAACTCTTATCCATTCCAGTCCTTTTCCTACTTGTTCTTTTGCCCAGTGCATGGCACAGCAGGTAGATGAGTAACAATGAGGACAGAGTGAGAGTCTGCCCAGGCCTTTTCACTACAGGACTAGAAGGAATAGAGGCCATAGTCTGATGTGTAACACCTGAGGAAATGAAAACAGAAAGGATGTGCTGGTATGACTGACTGACACAGTGTTTCCTGGTTAATGATGAAATGATGAAATGAAAACAGATGAACCACCAGAAAGGGAGTTCTTCAAAATGTTCTGGCATCAGTGACTGACCAACAGTAAGCGTGTCCTGGTAAATGATGAAACAATATGAAGCAGAATCCTAAACAAATGCAATTCTGTCAGGATTAGAACCACAAATAGTCCTTTGTTTCAAAAGAATTGAAACACTTTATAAATAGAACAACATTTTTTTCAAATCATTTAAACTCATTTTTTTTTTTTTTTAGTAAAAACAAGCTTACTACTATATAGTTCAAGTTTTATAAAATTTAAGAGTCAGGCAATCACAAAGGAAGAATGCTGCTATTTTACATGGAGACAATGTTGCCATATGGAGGGGTATCTTCATTAACAAGAGCACAGGACAGCCTGTTTTAAAAAGCTTGTGCTGAGAGATACCTGCGGCTCTCCTGGATACTACGTTCTTATTTTCTTTAGGAAGAGTTCCTAAACTCATGCAATAGTTTCCAATTCAATTCAGTTCAATTCAATTCAAACACTTGGCCAATACTGTATCATGTCATAATTCAGTGCTGCCTGTCTGAATGGATGTTTACGTATACTTTTCTTTTACAAGTAAAGCATGAAAGAGAGTGTGATAATTACTATATGTTTATCTTTTTATGGCTGAGTAAATCTTCTAAAGAAATGTTTATAACTACTGACTGTGAGGGAGTCATATTATTTCTTGCGATATATATTCTAGTTATAAAACACATAATAATTAAAAAAGAAAATTTGATATCTCTGTTTAAAATGTCCTAAATTAAGGTAAAATTAACAGTTATAAGGAATAACAGATCAGAGCCACACCTTCTTCATTAAATCCTGATGCAAATGCAAATGTGTGAAGTGTACTTCTTTCCTGCTGACCCATCTTGTACTTTGTGTTGATCATCAGAGCAGCAGTGGAGACTCTTCAGGCTCAAGATGACAAACACACTCACTCTGCTGCTGTTTGCTTTCTTTCTGCCATGTGAGTGCTTCTGCTTCTTACTGTTTCATCATTAACCAGGAAACACTGTGTCAGTCAGTCATACCAGAACATCCTTTCTGCTTTCATCTCCTCAGGTGTTACAGGTCAGAGTTTGGAGTCTGTTCCTTCCAGTCCTGTAGTGAAACGGCCCGGGGAGACTCTCAGTCTCTCTTGTCGAGGATCTGGTTCTGAATTTACCTGCTGTGCTATGAGCTGGATAAGACAACAACCAGGAAAAGGACTGGAATGGATTGGGATTAGCTTCACAGATACTAGCAGAAACAGATATGTGAGCAGTTTGATTGGACGTATGGGAGTCAGCAGAAATGACAGCAACTACATAGTGTATCTGAGGCTTTCTAACTTAAGGCCAGAGGACTCCGCTGTGTATTACTGTGCCAGAGACCCACAGTGGTTTAAGTAATGAGAGAGGTTTTACAAAAACCGTCAGAAATACAGTTTCACAGGGACCTACAGGGGGCAGTATATGACCAAAAATCTGATGTTCAACTCATTGTCACAATAACACCTGTGATTCTACCATCTGTAAATACATATTTTTTAAAAGCTAGAGTATTTCTATGTAAATGAACATGATAAATATTGATAAAAACATTTAATTTAAGCATTTCAAGATTTAATATAGTCATATTACATTTTTCAGAATTTTAATTTATGGGATTTTTTGCTTTTATTTTTTTTTCTTCAAGAAAGAGAAATTAGAGCAACTTTTCTTTCTTTCTTTCTTTTTTCTTGTTCTTTTTTAAAGTATTGTCTGGCAAACACAACAACAGCAAAGACATTACAGTATCAGATGAAGTATTCACAATGTGTTTTGGTCTGTCATCCAAAGACTGGATTACGTGCTCCAGAGACAACAGCAAGGTGGAGGTTGAATAGTCAAAAAAAATAACATTTAGACTTTTCCTAAGCATTTTTTCTTGAAAATGCCACGAGTTCAAGTAAAAATCTGATGTAGAAACACGAATGTGTTGCTTAGATAATCTGACTGCACCTATACTACAGTACATTGATAGAACTACTAGACCACCTACTCAGCACACCTATGGGAGTTGGTTGACAAGTCATGTGACAAAAACTCCTGACATACAGTTTTTGTGCTGATGTTATACCAGGTAGGTTTGGAGCTTTGGAGTTACTGAGTCATCAGTACTTTTATGCACAATGCACCTCAGCATTTGACCTAACTCTAACTTTATGTGGTCTGAGACTTCATGGCTGAGTTGCTGTGGTCCTTGAATGCTTCCACTTCCATGCAACACCAGTTACAGTCTATTGTGGAATATCTAGGAGGGAAGAAATTTTGCTACCTGCAGCGATCACATCATGATGTATCACCATGCTCACATTAATTGAGCTTTATAGAACAACTCATTTTTTCACGAGTGTTTGTAAAGATGGCATGGACAGGTGTTTGATTTCATACAGCATGTTACCTGCATGTTCTCTGTTGGGCTTTTGCTGTGAGCCTCAGTGAAAAAGAGACATGGACAGTATAACCAATCCAATCCAATTTTATTTATAAAGCACTTTAAAATACCCAGCACAGGAACGAAGTGCTGTACAGAAAATAAGTTAAAACAATAGAATAACAGAAAACAGCAAAATAAATAAATAAAACACATAAAACGTAAAATTAAAACAGCCATATATTAAAACAAAAACAACATAAAACAGCATCAAATCACCTAAAAACAACTGAAACAAAAATAAAAACCACTCTGACGATCAGTGTATCATGGTGCCAGAGAACCACCCACAGTAACGAACACAATATAGATATAATACACAATCTTTATTCTAATGATAATAGCATGATATTTGCAGGAGCCAAAAATAATTATGTATAATATATGATGACTTCAGTGTCTAATGTGACTTTATTTGAATCTGTCCCATCTGATGGCTGCAGAAACATGGGCAGAGGAGATAAAGGCCTGTGATGCTACCTGGAGTGTGTGGCTGGAGCAGGACAACACAGTCTTTGACTTCTATAATGGTTATTTACCACCCATTTCCTCAGCCAAATACCAGAAAACTGGTTGTCAGAGGGGCAATTTAATAATAATTACACCATCATAACAGCAAAGTATCCTTAAAAAAATCATAATCAGAATACAATAAAATATTATCCTATTGTTATTACTGTTTAAATTATATATCACTTTTTTTTACAGTAAAAGTAATCTCAATGTCTTCCATATTGTAAATATAAAAGACAATAGGTGGGATACTGTTTGTCTGTGATTTGAACAGCCCAGCATGTGCTCCTGACGCAGGGAAAACAAATTATGCAGGGGAGACCTACCTTGGTACTTGTGCGGGTGAAACCAAAGGGAAGATATGCTTCACCATATTTTCTAGTCTTTGGCTTAGAATGAAGTTGGTTCGGATTCAGTGATGCTTCATCTCCTGCTTTGCGTTTCTGTGGGCGCCCCGTGATAGCAGTGTCCAAGTATTTTTTTTCTCTTTTTTTTTTCCCGTTTGGCCAGTGTAGAATAAACTGGATCAGACAACCAACAGGAAAAACACTACAATGGATGGGAGCTATCTTGCATGATGCAAGTAGGACTGCTTATGCCAGCAGCATGTAAGGATCTATAGAAATCACCAGAGACAACACCAATAAGATGGTGTATCTGAGACTGTCCAACCTAAAGCTAGAGGACTCTGCTGTGTATTATTGTGTCAGATAGAGTCACACAAGCCATTAGGAAACCTGAACAACAACCGCTCAGCCGCTGATCAGTTATAGCATGAAGGTATCAGAGCAGCTGTCAGACCAAAATAATAACAGATCAGAGCAGGATGGCACTTGAACAACGAGCAAAGTATAGTTAAATGAGTCATAGTTAGCTGTCGTTAGCATTACATTACAAAAACAAAATTACGATCTAATTTCTATAAATTTTCTATTAATTTTAATGTAACAAAAGTCATCTCAGTGTGAATCATGTTGTAAGGCAAAAAGGAACAAAGAGAAAAATCCAGGTTTCCCAAAGCAATGAGAGGAAAAACCTGATGAACCCTCTGCCTTTGATCCAGAGATACCTGCTATAGTGTGGCTGGAAACATTAAAATAGACTAAAAGTTAGAGAGAGAGAAGTGGGACTAATGAAAGAAGGTAAAAGTGGAGGAGATCCTTAGGCACATATACATAGAGGAGAAAAAAACAGGTATTTGTGTGTGTGTGTGTGTGTGTGTGTGTGTGTGTGTGTGTGTGTGTGTGTGTGTGTGTGTGTGTGTGTGTGTG
>NW_005187827.1:84507-90585 GCF_000239375.1 Pundamilia nyererei | reverse complement strand
TGTGTGTGTGTGTGTGTGTGTGTGTGTGTGTGTGTGTGTGTGTGTGTGTGTGTGTGTGTGTGTGTGTGAATCTGCTATTGTCCACATGAAAGCCATATCATGTGTTTTCTGACAAAGCAATAAAAAGGGCATAGCTGCATCTAGTAGGGATAAATGCACACATATATATCACATTTATGCTTAAATATGTAAAAGTTCAAATAGATACAAGAAAGGACACAAGATCCTTTTCCACAATGTTAGGAATTTTGGACATCTTACATAGGAACAAGGAAAATCTGCTACATTACAAAATGAATGAAAATTTTGATTAAATCATAAGAGATGCCAGCACAAGAGCCACTCCCTCTCTATAATATCCTGATGCAAATCTTCACTGTGTGCAGTGTACTTCTGTGCTGCTGACTTGTCTTAAACTTTGTGTTGATCATCAGAGCAGCAGTGAAGAATCTCTACAGTCACAATGACACAGACACTCACTCTGCTGCTGGTTGCATTTTTATTTCCTTGTGAGTTCATCATTTTCCAGGACACTCTGATTGACGGTCAGTCAGTGATAACTAATGTGTTGGTCTTCTGTCCTTTCATTTCATCAGGTGTTACAGGTCAGAGTATGGAGTCCATTCCTTCCAGTCCTGTAGTGAAACAGCCTGGGGAGACTCTCAGTCTTTCCTGCAGAGGATCTGGTTTCACATTTACCTGCTGCACTATGAACTGGGTTAGACAACAACCAGGAAAAGCACTGGAATGGATCGGGATTGGCTTCTCATCTTCCAGCAGCAACAGTTATGCAAGCAGTTTGAGAGGACGCATAGAAGTCAGTAGAGATGACAGCAACAGTCTGACACATCTGAGACTTTCCAACCTGAAGCCAGAGGACTCTGCTGTGTATTACTGTGCCAGACACACAGTGGTTTAAATAATGAGAGAGACTTTACAAAAACCTTCAGACATACAGTTTCACAGGAACCTACAGGGGGCAGCAGATGATCAAAAATATGATGTTCAACTCATTGTCACAATAACACCTGTGTTTGCACCATCTGTGAATAAATATTAGTAAAATGCACAGAATCTAAAAACATGTTATGGTAACAATGAAAAAAATAACTCCAAGTTAGAAAAGCAGTTAAAACAATGAATGCAAGTACAAAACATTAAACAAAGAAGCAAAACAAACGGTTCTTTTCTGTTTTTTCAACCTTGTATCGTTAATCACATTATAAAAATTAACTTCTGTGTTGCAGATATTCTTTTGTCTAAGTCAGCAGAAGATGATATGAGGCTGAACTCACTGTTATACGTTGTCATAAATGTGTGTTTGTCTGTGTGCTGGGTTGGACCCTCAGATTGATCCACATTGCCAGCTTCTCTGATCACTGTATCAGTTTTTGCATCCATGTTCATCAAACTTTGCCCCAGCATATCTAATGAAGGGAATAGTACCTCTAATATCTATATGCAATTATTCGAAAATGGATATTAAAATGTTTGAAAATTTAAATGTACAAAACCAAATTTGCTGCAGCAAGCAGACACACAGTAGATTTATAACTAAAAGTAATACTGAAAAAACATATCTATTCACTGCAAACTTTTCTTTTTAGATGCATTTGAATAATATTTAAGCAAAATATGTCAGTCCCTCCCTAGTAAAATCACAGTGGCAGACTTTTGTGCTCTTAGGAGCCGTCTGCTTCATTTCATTTCATTTCATTTCATTCACACCTTCACTTTCAAGATGATGTTTAGACTGTCTGTCTGTCTGCTGACAGTTGTCTGTCTGCCCTGTATGATGCTTCATATTGTTTTTATTAAGATCATTTGTTTAAATCATTATTTTCTTCCTGATTTTCACTAATCTGATTTTTCTTCTCGTTGTTCAGGTTTGAATGGTCAGGCTTTGGAGTCCATTCCTTCCACTCCAGTGTTAAAAAAGCCCCAAGAAGCCCTCAGTCTTTCCTGTAGAGGAACCGGTTTCAATTTTGGCCAAGCAGGAATGCACTGGATCAGACACCCTGCAGGAAAAACACTAGAGTGGATGGGGGTCATTTGGTTTGATGCAAGTAAAACCATTTATGCCAGCAGTGTGCAAGGACGTGTAGAAATCACCAGAAACAACAGCAACAGCATGGTGTATCTGAGACTGTCCAGCCTAAAGCCAGAGGACTCTGCTGTGTATTACTGTGCAGCATTAACATCGAGTGCCACAGTAACAGAAACCATGAAGAGACCTGTACAAAAACCCTTCACTGGTTTAACATTTATATGAAGCTGCCAGAGGAGGAGCTCTAAGGCTACTGATATAGGTTTGCACAATTAAAAAAGTCATGTACTTTAGAATAATGAAAATAGGTAAATACATACAATACAGATATAAAATATATAGATAATATATAATATATATAATATAGGTGGAAAGAAGGAGTATTTCTTCAATCACATCTTCATATGTTCAAATGTGAAAGCAGTGTTCTGTTTAGATGATTGTACCTTATAAACCCTGCGTATGCTGCTCAGTTTTAGATCTTTTACAGCTGCATATGACATCTTTCATCTTTTCATTTTGTACTTTTATATTTAGATAAGAATATGTTATCTACTTTATTAAACACTAAATAACTCAACACTAACACTAACACTAATAAAAGATAATGTTTCTGTAATGTAATCTTTACTCATTTGGTATAAAAAACAAACAAACAACAACAACAACAAAGAAAATGTAATATTCCTAAAAAATGCATAAATCCTGTTCCTAGAATACAGTTTTTAAAAGTTAAATATATCAGAGTTTGAATTCTGTTTGAATTTATTTAGGTTTTGTTTAAATTTAATCTTTAATGTTTGGATTTTTGTTAAGTTGTCATAGGCCTGGGTGTGGGGACCCAGGGCTCATGTGTTTTTTGAGGGTTTAATGAATTTTATAAGTTCTCTTTGACTATCGGAGTGTTTGTGGTTGCTTGTTGGTGTGATCTGCTCCTTGTTTCCCTGTGTACACGTTTGAGTGTGTGTGTGTGTGTTTGTTTTGCTTCCATACCAGGCCTAGAGACTCTTCCTGCCTTTAAGCTTTAACAGTAACAAGTCATAATGTTCCCACAGTTTTATTATCTTCATAGAGCATGTGTTTAATAATTATTACATATGGAGATTTTTACCAATGTATCAGAAATTCATTTCTAGAGCAAATTATTACATAGTATGTAATAAATAAAGACCATATTTTGTACATTTATAAGATTTACCTGACTAATATAATAATAATAATGGATTGTGTTTATATAGCGCTTTTCAAGGCACCCAAAGCGCTTTACAATTCCACTATTCAGTCACTCTCACATTCACACACTGGTGGAGGCAGCTACAGTTGTAGCCACAGCTGCCCTGGGGCAGACTGACAGAAGCGAGGCTGCCATATCGCGCCATCGGCCCCTCTGATTGTAGACTGAGCACAGGGACATGACTTTTACAATGAACTGTCCTGGGTTTACCTTTGTTTTTCTCAAAGTGTCAGTTTACTGGGCTGGTAAGGACAGCACATTTCTATTGCAAACATTATGATAGACAAGTTATATACCTGAAATATAGAAACTAAACAACTAAACAGTCACTAATTATTCCTGTTTGTCTGTAACTACTGAGGGTCAAACACTGACTGAGTCTGAATCAGTGATTAAAAGGCCTGGAGACTCCCACAGACTGACCTGTACATACTCAGGGTTCAGTGGTGATTTTCATGCTGCTTGGGTCAGACAGGCTCCTGGAAAAGGACTGGAGTGGATTTCATGGATACATTATGATGGTAGGAGCATCTACTACTCTCAGTCAGTCAGAGGTCGGTTTACCATCTCCAGAGACAACAGCAGAAAGCAGGTGGGTAGGTTTTCCTATTTTCAAGTGTAAATATCAAAATTTATGATTGTGTTAAAAGCTTTTAATGAATAATAATAATAAAAAAAACTCATTGAGCACAAACACTGACAGCATGGACACTACACATGGTTACTTGTATTAGAACTGTGTTCAGCATGACCTGAAGAAAACACACACAAAAAGTGCCTGAACAGTTATATCATGAAACCAAAAGAGGGGGAGCTTTAAGACCATGAATGGATTGTAGATTATTTTTATTCTGTCATATTATATAACTTTTAGTGTCTTTACTGTTCATGATATCGTCAGTTTAAATTATGCCTCATGAATTAAAATGTGTTGAAAAGAGGAGGAGACAATGCAAAACTGTTATCTTCACTCTCTTGATATATATCACAGCACAAAACACAAAGACTCAACATACACTCTGCAGACGGGACAACAGCAACAACAACTGTTACAATGATCAGACCTTTTTATTTAATATTTTTTCTTTTTCTGTTGAATTTCTCAGCTGGTAAGAGCAAACTAATTAATTGGATAAATAAAACTATGGAAAGAAAATTTGATTGCACTAATGAAATCTAAACACTTTTAGGTACTGAGGGTCAAACACTGACTGAGTCTGAATCAGTGGTTAAAAGGCCTGGAGACTCCCACAGACTGACCTGTACATACTCAGGGTTCAGCAGTGATATTGATGCAGCTTGGATCAGACAGGCTGCTGGGAAAGGACTGGAGTGGGTTGCTTATATTGAGGATGATAGTAGCAACATCTACTATTCTCAGTCAGTCAGAGGCCGCTTTACCATCTCCAGAGACAACAGCAGAAAGCAGGTGTATCTGCAGATGAGCAGCTTGACGACTGAAGATTCAGCTGTTTATTATTGTGCTCGAGAGCCACAGTGACACAAGAGGAAGAAACTCTGTATAAAAACTCAATTCATCAAAAAAATAAATAAATAAATAAATAAATGTTTTTTGCCTTTTTAAAATTATTATTCCTGTAGTTAAATTTGCTTTGCTGAAAAAATGAGAGCATTCACCTTTACAAAATAATACACGTCTACATATTGACAGAAACATTGTGCTCATCTCTGTGTAATTTTGTTTTCTCTTGCTTTATCTAAATGTTTTGAATTTCATCAGTGATATAAAAAAGGTCAAATATCTTTGAGCTAGTGTTGTGAATTACATTTTTTTGTGTATGCACCAAATAATTTTTGCACCTTGACAGCAATCTCTAACTATTAGTGACAGGAGAATTCATATCACTATAATAATTTGTCATTGTCAGTCTGTATCTAAAGCAAACTTCCTCACAGACTCTTATAAAGAGTGATGTTAGATGTAACAGCTGTGAACAGAAGAAGCTCCCATCAGTTCACCTTGAGCACCAACATGTTCTCTGTAGCTCTGCTGATGGCGTTTGTTGCTGAATCCTGGGAGTGTGACTGAGGCAGTGACAATGCAATTACATTTCTCCAAAACAAGTGCTGTAAATACGAAATGATTTCCCCTTGCTCCTCGAAACATTTATTTTATTGCTCATCAATTTATCAGTGATATATTTCAAGGTATTTAAACAGTCATCTGTAGTTCAAAAGGCAGTATAGACACTTATTATGCTGGGCACATAAAAACATTTATAGGCCCTAACATTACACAACATTTATTTGTGTTTTCAAACTATTTAACTTGACATGTATTCATGGTCAGACTCTGACAGAATCTGAACCAGTCATTCAAAAGTCTGGAGAATCTCACAGACTGATTTGTACAAGCTCTGGATTCTTATTCAGAGACTACCCTATGAACAGGCTGCCTTTATAAACACAGGAATAATAATAATAGTAATAATAATAATAATAATGAAATCTACACTCTTTTTATTATTGTGCTCCAGAGCCACAGTGACACATGAGGAATAAATGTTGTCCAAGTACATGGAAAACTTGCTTTCTGCAGTTTACATCAACATAAATTAGTTAACTGCTGTTCAACATCAACAACAATGTTGTTGATGTTGTTGTTGATTTCTCCCTAAGATGGCAAACTGAAACACTCCAAGTTGGTGACTTTTGGAGATTTATTTCCCTGGATGATTGAGAATGCATCAAGATGAAACACAAAAGTGCACAGCTTTTAGCAGCATCAACACACATGGGTGTATGTCCTTTGTTGCTGAGATTTATTGATAAATTC
>NW_005187827.1:64461-66371 GCF_000239375.1 Pundamilia nyererei | reverse complement strand
TGAATCAGTGATTAAAAGGCCTGGAGAATCCCATAGACTGACCTGTACATACTCAGGGTTCAGTGATGATATTCATGCTGCTTGGGTCAGACAGGCTGCTGGAAAAGGACTGGAGTGGATTGCTTTCATCCAGAGTGATAGCAGCTATATCTTCTATTCTCAGTCAGTCAGAGGCCGCTTCACCATCTCCAGAGACAACAGCAGAAAGCAGGTGTATCTGCAGATGAACAGCTTGACAACTGAGGATTCTGCTGTTTATTATTGTGCCAAAGAGCCACAGTATCACAAACCATCAACAGAGCTGAACAAGAACCTCTCAAGGCCTGAACAGTTATAACATGGAACCACCAGAGGAGGAGATCTAAGACCATGAATAAATTGTAGATTAATTTTATTCAGTCATACTATGTGACTTTTAGTGTCTTTACTGTTCATGACATCGTCGGTTTAAATTATGCCCCATGAATTAAAAGGTGTTGAAAAGAGGTGGAGACAATGCAAAACTGTTATCTTTACTGTCTTCATATATGTTGCAGCACAAAACACAAAGACTCAACATACACTCTGCAGACTGGATAACAACAACAATAACAACAACATTTAGCATTTCAACTTTTTCCATTTTATTTCTCAGCTCGTAAGGACAAACTAATTAATTTGACCGATAAAACTACGGAAAGAAATTTTTATTGCACTAATGAAATCTTAACACTTTTTAGGTACTGAAGGTCAAACACTGGCTGAGTCTGAACCAGTGGTTAGAAGGGCTGGAGACTCCCACAGACTGACCTGTACATACTCAGGGTTCAGCAGTGATATTCATGCTGCTTGGGTCAGACAGGCTGCTGGGAAAGGTACTGGAGTGGATCCCTTTTATCTACAGTGGTTTTAGCACCCACAATTCTCAGTCATTCAGAGGAAAAAGCAGAATGCAGGTGTATCTGCAGATGAGCAGCTTGAGTAGTGAGGATTCTGCTGTTTATTATTGTGCTCAAGAGTCACAGTGACACAAGAGGAAGAAACTTTGTACAAAACTCACCACATCAAAACAAGTCAGAATTTGCTTTCAGCTTTTTAGAAATGAACTGAAGATTAATGTCTGACAAATGTCTCACCTGTCAGCTCCTGGACAGCTGATCATTCAGCCTGCAGGCAAAAAAAAAAAGGAAAAGTAGTGAGAGCTCTCACTATAAAGACTCACTGAAGAAAAAGTTCAGCATTGACTCAGACACTTCAAGCATTCTTGCATTTAAAAACTCAGTGAAACACACAGAGAAGTCCAGCAGGGAAAGGAGGAGGAGGAGAAGGAGGATTGCTGGCCCCAGAATTATATCGTCAATAGAGACTTCACACTTTCCACAATGTCTTCTAATTCTTTTCTGTTGTCCATTTTAATGACAGAGGAGGCTTTAAGTGGTGTTCTTGTTTGAACTGGTCCTGAAGACCCTGGGACTCTGTGGCACAAAATCAAAGGAAGATTTGATCCTCTTTCTGTATGGCATTTTATACCATACAGAAATAAACTAATAAACTAACTATCATGTGGGAATATTGTGAGTATCCAATGAAAATATAACATTTATTTCATGAAGAAGTCAAATACCTATAAAAGTGCTACAATTCCAATTTGAACCAAACTGAAAAATATGAAAATTAAAACTAATTCATGACTACACTCATAACTGCCATAGTTCTTTGTTAGACAACACAATCAGAGATTGTAACATAATGCACAATTACAAATGCAGTTACCCAGTTATACACACAACTGGACTGGCCATCGGACATACATTTGCCCAGTGGGCCGATGTTTTGTTTTCTTGTAACGCACTAAACAACAGCAGCACGTTTAAGTTGATAATCTGTTGTTAGAATATTCCATCCATCCATCTTCATCCGCTTTGTCCGGG
>NW_005187827.1:51966-61687 GCF_000239375.1 Pundamilia nyererei | reverse complement strand
GCTCCTGGCCGCCACCCGGCACACAATGCACCCGACCCCTATGGCGCCTCCTGCGGGTGGTGGGCCTGCGGGAGGATCTCTTCCACTCAACTGTCTCTCATCTGCAGTAATCAACCAGGCTGCAGTCTATCTTTCTTTCTCAAGTCCATTAGCTAACATGCTGGTACCAGGCCTCATGCTCCTTGTGAATTTTTGATTGTGAACTTAGGTTGTTTCCTTCTGTCTATAGCTGTTACCAAGCCACCATTCAACCTATCAGCAGTTTGCAGACTGACGCTGGATTTTCCACCACTGTTTCACCTGTCTCACTGCCTCTCTACAAGAATTCAGATGTGTCCTCCTGCATAATGGACAGGAACTGATATTGTAGCACCTTAATCACTACTGACACTTACTGACACCATCACTTTATCAATGCTGGTCATCATGCCCTTTTGATGCTAAAGTATTTATACCTACGTTCCATATCCATACTCCATACTGGTACTCAGATTGTTGCACTCTATTTATTGTATTATTTTAGTACTTGTTATTCTGTTTTGTTCTTAAAAAAGCAAAAAAACAAAAACTATTTATTTATTACTTTTTAAATTCTGTTTCTTTTCACTCCGGGATCGTGTGTACGTAATTTCGTTCCATCTAATGTAAACATGTGATTCGAATGACAATAAAACTCCTTGAATCCTTGAATGTAGGACCCAAGTGCAAGACTCAAGAAGACTACATTAAACTCAGAACTCAGCTTTATTTGCTGGACAGCAAAAGGAACAGAAAACTAACTAGACTGGGAATCATAACAAGGCTTAACAGGCAGACAGAACACACAGCCAGGTATGATGGTATGACGCGACACCAAGCAGGAGACAGAACTAAAATACACAGCGGAGCAATCAGAAATGGGAGACAGAAGGGAAACATAACTGGGACTACTTAGGCAGGACAAGACGAGTTAAGTGAAACTATACACACTACCTAAGCACACGAGACTATCAGAGTAAGACAGGAAATACAAAGCGTACAAAAAGACACAGACCCCGAGACATGAACTTAGCACCACGACATAACTGACATGGTAACAGAGGGCACAAGCGACAGGGTGGACTAGAAAAGAGGACAGGCACAGAGAGACAGACTAGACACTGAACAGGGGGAGCATGGGAACCAAAACCTTAGAACTAGAAAATCTTAACAAGAATTAAACTGAAACATAAGACAATATTAATCAAAACAAAACCACTGAGTCATCACACTCAGGACCAGACAGGAATTCTCCATAGAAGCAAGACTACATTTAGTGCCTGAGTAGTGCACATATATGAATGAGGAGAGCAGTTCTGATCGGGCTGTGGTGTGAAGGGGTCGTCAAAAAGTGACCACGTCTCTTTTCAGTCTTCAAAGAATTTAACTTTGGAGGCCGAAAAGTGGATGGAGCAGAATCAACAGCAGGGCTGGTAAGATTTAGTTGACGACCGTGGTCTGCACATGGAGAGGAGAGTTGCTGAGACTGTTTGTAAGTGACAGGGTCAAATTCTTCCAGGAGTGACAGCAAGATCCTATATGGTCTGGAGCTGAATGGGTGCTGAAGACGAGGCCAAGGACGAGGATGTGGATGGAGAAGTAGGGCTGGTGTGATTCAGTTGTAGATCGTGATATGCATGTTGAGAGGAGGGCTGCTGAGCCTGGGTAGGTGCACAGAGTGATTGCTGGTGAGGCAGGCTGAAAACATTTGGCTGTGGCTGATGATGTTACTGCTTTACAAATGAAGAAGAAGAACATGGCTCTGTCTCAGGTTCTCTTCCTCTTTTTGCCCTAAAAAAAAAGCATAAATATAAACACACTAGAATTTTCATGAGGTGATACAAACTCTCTGCAGTGACCGTTTCATCCTTTAATGCAGCGATTGGCACATGTATGAACTGCATGTTGGCACTTTGGACATACATAGTTTTCTTTAGTGGACCACTCTGAGTTTTCATTGGCGTGACGCTTCTTTCTGTTGTTTTGTTTCGGCCTTATCAAAATATTTGCTCTGTTCGTCCTTTGAGAGCGACTTCCACTGTGGACTGCAGTTCACAAGAACACACTGTTAGCACATATAAATACTAGGGGTGGGACTTGATTTAAAAAAATTAATCTAATTAATTAGAAGCTTAGAATCACATTTAATCGCACAAGAGAATTTGCCCCAAAGCGCAAATGTTTATTTAATTTAAAAGGGATTTAGTGGATGACAGAATCAAATAATAGAGATGGACATGACTATTATAAACTCCAGCTCTTTTAATTTCTGGGGAAAAAGGCAAAACAAACATAATATCCCTGGCCAAAATTGGGCAGACATAAAAATAAAGTGTTATTTTAAGTACTTTAAGTACACTTTCAAAATGGTATTGTCTTTACATAATAATAATAATAATAATAATAATAAAAATTTCAACATAAAGAGCAGTTTTTCTTAGGGAATTGGGAAAATAGGGAAGAAACATAAAAGGTTATTTGACCGGCTTCACCTTTAAACTCTGAGTAACCTTAGTCAACATTATTTTGTACATTAGGCTAAAACAGTGTGATCATCGAACATTGTAGTGCAACAAATAACAAACCCATTGGACTTATTTGAAGTTTACACAAAACTACGCTTAACATCATTTTAAGGACATTAATATTGACAGCACTAATTTTAATATTTGAAAAATATTATTTCCTTTAAAACTAAAAAGCAAAGAAAAAAATGCAATCTGTACATTTTTAAGTTTTCAAGCTTTTCACTTTGTGTAACAGTGGTATTTTTTCCTGAATGGGAGACGTTATTGAACTCTAAAATTATTATTATTATTATTATGCCTCACAAAAATTCAATCTGTACCCATGGCTGACTCTTTAATCTATATTTCTTTTTATTTTGTCAGTGTTTATCTGTATGCAAAGTAAACTTCCTCCCAGGCTAATATAAAGACCTGATATACTGCAGGAGGTTTCCAAAGAAGAGAAGATACTAGCTTCAGTATTAACATGTTCTCTGTAGCTCTGCTGCTGCTGGATCTTGTGAGTCTCACTGAACAGAAACACCGACAGCTATTATTATTTTTTTTTAAATTGAACTGTATTCAACATGTTTTCTCTGCAGGTGTGAAGTGTGAACAGCTGACACAGCCACCCTCTGTGATTGTGCAGCCAGGTCAGCGTCTGACCATCACCTGTCAGGTCTCTTATTCTCTTGGCTGGTACACAGCTTGGATCAGACAGCCTGCAGGGAAAGGACTGGAGTGGATTGGGATGAAATACACTGGGGACTCTCACTATAAAGATTCACTAAAGAGCAAGTTCAGCATTGATTTAGAGATGTCAAGCAAGACAGTGACTCTAAAGGACAGAATATGCAGCCTGAAGACACTGCTGTGTATTACTGAGCCAAAAAGTCAAACTTAACACAAACCATCAGCAGACCTGAACAAAAACCTCTCAGTGCATGAACACATTTGTAATATGAAGCCACCAGAGGAGGAGACCAATAATGATTTAAGGGTGCATGAAATGGCTTTAAGGAGTCGCTATTCTTGATAGAGAGAGTGGTAGACAGAAATATTAGAAAACAGCAGAAAGCAACTGAATCTGCAGATGACATCAGAGGATTCTGCTGTTTATTGTTGTCCTCAAGAGTCACAGTGACACTGTGATACTAAATCAAGAGAAGGGTTTGCTTTTTCTTCGGTATATATTCTTGTTTTTGCTTGTCTTTTGGCAAACACCCATCGTTCGATATTCTGTATGTGGTGTTTTTAAATTTTTTTTTTTTAAATGGTAAACCATTTTTGATATGTCCATCATTCACCATGCCGAAGATTAGTTTTATTGGAGGTATATTGTTTTATGGAGTTTTGGATGCCTCATAAAATGTTACTGATCTGGTTCCTGTTTTTAAGCAAGAGCTGATGTTGTTGTGAATCCACTTTTTCAGAACTTCCATCAGAATGAGCTTTAACAGTAAAGAGTCATAATATTCCTATGATTAATGACTGTATTACATAAGGAGCACACATTTAATAATGAATATATATGGAGTTTTTTGCCCATGTATCATAAATAAATTGGTGACTAAATTTTGAGAGAAAATTAGTATTTATTAAGTAACAAATAGTAATAATCATTTGTAAATATATATCATATTTGCTTAAATATTTTAATATAAGTCGTGTGCAGTTCTTTATATGAGACAGAGTTTTTCTTTTTCTTTAAGGAGGAGTTTATGCAAATTCAGATTTTTACACATGTGTTGCCAAATATAACAAAGGGACTACATGGCAGATTTTCATGACTGTAGACTGAGCAGAGAGACATGACTAATACAATGAAGTGTCCTGAGTTTACCTTTGTTTTTCTTATAGTGTCAGTTTACTGGGCTGGTAAGGACAGCACATTTCTCTGCAAACATTAAGATATGTTTGATATAAAGAAGCTAATTATGTTTTTGTCTGTAGGTACTGAGGGTCAAACATTGACTGAGTCTGAATCCGTGATTAAAAGGCCTGGAGACTCACACAGACTGACCTGTACATACTCAGGGTTTAGCAGTGATATTAATGGTGCTTGGATCAGACAGGCTGCTGGAAAAGTACCAGAGTGGGTTGCTTGGATCCACCATGATAGTAATGAAATCTACTACTCTCAGTTAGTCAGTGCCTGAACAGTTATAACATGAAACTACCAGAGGAGGAGCTCTAAGATAACTGATTATTATTCAAGGGAAAGAAATGGGAGAAATTAAACGAAGGGGGTTGTTATTCTTGATAGAGGTATATTGAGCAAATGAAAATTCTGATACATAGTCTGACACATATGTATTATCTGACACTGGCCAACCCACACAGAAGAGGAAGCACCTCTGTACAAAAACTCAGCACATCACAAAATCAAGATTTGCTTTGAGATTTCACATTTACAGAAATGAACTCCACTTGAACATCATATAAAAATGAAAGAAAGAATAAAATGCAATAACATGCAAAACAATTAACATTAGATGAGTTACTATTTTGATGATACTCAATTACATGTACTGTACATTTACTACATACACTGCATGCACATGTACTAATATATTTACATACACTCAACAAAAATATAAACGCAACACCTTTGTTACTGCTCCCATTCCCCATGGGATGGACGTAGAGACCTAAAATTCATTCCAGATACACAATATAACCATCCCTCCCAAACAGTGGTCACAAATCAGTCCAAATGTGTGGTAGTGGGCACATCTGCCATATTGAGATAATCCATCCCACCTCACAGGTGTGCCACATCAGGATGCTGATCTGACATCATGAGTAGTGCACAGGTGTACCTCAGACTGCCCACAACAAAAGGCCACCCTGGAATGTGCAGTTTTTGTAATTAAAAGTGTTGCAGAGACTTGCAGTTAAAATATCCTTTTGAATAATATTGGAATATATTTGAGATATGTTTGCTCCTCCCTAATAAAATAGGGATGCCACACTTATGTCCTCTCACTAACTATCTGAAGCACTTCCTTCACTTTCAAGATGATGCTGAGACTGTCTGTTCTGATGACAGTGCTCTGTCTGCCCTGTGAGTCCCTTTATGCTATAATACACTAAGTGATTTTTTCATGATTTTATTAAATTAGTTTTTAACTGTTTATACTTCTGGTACTTTGGCAGGTCTGAATGGTCAGGCTATGGAGTCCATTCCCTCCACTCCAGTGTTGAAAAATCCTCATGAAACTCTCAGTCTTTCCTGTAGAGGATCTGGTTTCAATTTTGGCAGCTATGGCATGCACTGGATCAGACAACCTGCAGGAAAAGGCCTAGAATGGTTTGGAACTATTTGGAGTGACGCAAGTAGAACTGAATATATTGCCAGTGTGCAAGGACGTATAGAAATCACCAAAGACAACAGCAACAGCATGACATATCTGAGACTGTCTAATCTAAAGCCAGAGGACTCTGCTGTGTATTACTGTGCGACAAACACACAGTGGTTTCTGACATGAGAGAAGCTTTACAAAAACCTTCAGCTATATATTTTCATAACAACCTGTAGGGGGCAGTAGATGACTACAAATATTATAACATTTTTAAGAAGACATGATATGAGTGAGAATATTTATAAAACATTTGTTTTTGAAGGTGATTCATAAAGAAAATCAATATGAAAAAAGTATTTAAGCATTTAAACAGAGAGCATGAATAAGTTTAAATTAATCAGTAATTGAAATATGCAGATGAGCACATATCACCATATACAGGGCTCTAGTCGCAAATGCGACCAAATTTTTCAGTGGTGCGACTAAAAAAAAAATTTGGTTGCACCTGTGCGACCAACTGTTCCGGTAGCAAAAAAAAAAAAAAAATCTGCAACCTTCCCTGTGGTCAACAACAGACACACATTTTGCCCCTATCGTGGACTAAACCAATCAGAGATAGTCAGGGGCGGGACCTCTCTGATTGGCTGTGGTCCAGTTGAAAGTGCAGGTGGAAGTGGGAGGTGAGTAGCTTGAATAAAGCGATATCAATTCATTAAATCCTGAATCGACTTTTAAACATAACTGTGTTTTGCCAGAAACGCCAGATTCTCAGATTAAAGCTCACAAAACTATTTCAACAACAACCAAACAGCAAATGAGAGCAGGTTTGTCTTTCTCGGCTTTCTCACCCGACGGCCCGTAGACGGACATGCTTACCGATTCTGATGCGTCCGGTCTGCGCTGTGATTATGTCTTTTTGCGCTGATTCTGAGCTGCAGGTTTTGTCTCTCCAACCAAAATTCACCGAGCCAGCAGCAAAAGAAGCAGCAAACTGCGCTTCACATTTGATCAATGTCATCATGAATTTTGCTGTTTTGCTTCCACGACTATTAAAATCACACTTCATGCACAGCTAGCTCTCTCTCTCTTCGTATTTCAAGAACAGTTTCCCGTCTCCAATCTCTGTTTTCTGTATTATTCATTCGCTTATTACCCACCAGTCCGTTGTTTACAGCGCTGTCGGCTGCTGTCTTTTTCTTTTCTTTTTTTCACTTAAATGACCTCGGACAGGAAAGCCTATTTTTTCTGTTGTTCAATACTGAAGAAATTTAAACTTTATATGCAAAACATTGTAGAATATTTTTAAGGTTATCTGCTATAAAAAGCCAGACCAGGAAAATCTCCTTCATGTTTTTCTGTGTTTTATTCTCAGTTACTTTCACACAAAGGCATCTGCTGTGATGTTCACAATTCTGATGAAGTCAGTACTGATAAATGATCAGAATTATAATATTTCTGACTGTCTGAGGCTAAGTTGAATTGAATCGGGACTTTGAAAACCGGAATCGAATGGATTATAGAAATCAGTGATGAGACCCAGCCCTAGTGAGCAGCCTACGACAGAAGTGGATGTAGCTGTAATAGGAAAAGAACTATTGTTAATTTTTCTGTTAAGTTAAGGCCTGATCCTTCTGAAATTCATAGCCAGTGCTCTGACACGGTGTCATCAATCTTTGAATGCTGAAAAAGCACAGTGTATCCAGAAAAACACATTATATTATATAAATTATTATAAAATTTGTGTACGCCTAACTTTTTAAAGTTAGGCATACCGGTACGCCCATGGCAAAAAGTTAGTTTAGAGCCCTGATATATGTAATCCATATAATCATAATCATCAGAATGGCTGCTCATTCTCCTGACCATTTATATTTCACTTACTGCTGAAGAGATTATTCAGAATATGATACATGTTCTTCTACGTCTGAGTGCATATTTAAAATAATAAACTTCTAGACACACAACTGTGAAAACTAATGATAAAAAAATCAGTATGAAAAAATATGTCAACACTCAAGCAAGCACCCTCTGATCACTGTAACACTGCAGGTTTTACAGCTGTGTTCATCTAGCATAGCTCTCCCTAGCCAGGAAAATAGCACTGCTAATATCTGTACCACATTACTGGAAAACAGAGAAGGAACTCAAATGTTTCAGCTCATAGTTTAGAAGTTACAAAAGACCATCTCCCATAGAAAGTGAATCTAAGGGAATAAAACCATTGCTAAACAACTCTAAAAAACAAAAGCATACAATTTGATGCAACATATTTTGTTTTTAGATTCATTTGAATGATACGTGAAACAGACAGTTCAGGCCATTCGTTGTAAAGTCCATCTATCAGCCATTCACAATGATGAATCGGCTAAGAAGTACAGAATAGACAGATGGATGGATGGAGTTTTAATTCCAGTTGTAATGATTTAAATAGTTAATTTAATTGTCTGCAAAATAGATTGAAATAATTCATGAGTTAGCAGCATGAAATCTTTTATTCTAATTTCTTTGACATTCCATTAAATCCATTTTTATTCATATATTATTACTTTAAAGCAAATATCATCTAATCATACTTTATATTGTAAGGTAAAGTCCTAACAATATTACAAAGAAAAACCATGACAGTGGAGAAAAAAAAGTGCCATTATCTGTAATAACTGGAAAGGATGAAAAAGAGAAACCAAGAGGTGATGAACATTATAAAAAGAGCACTGCAGATTGGGAAAGTCAAATCTGAAGCATAGAGCCCTGGAGCCAGAGCAACCCACTGAAAGGAAGGGCCAAAGAGGAGAGTTGGCAAACTAGAAGAAACAGGAGAAATGCAAAAATATTACAATACAATAAAATATTGATCATGAAAAAACCCTTTTGTTTCAAGAGCCATCATATGTCTTGTGAATAAAATTTTAAATTATTTTCTGTGCACTTCATGTTGTAAAATAAATACCAGATAATGTTTTCAAGAGAAATCTAAGTTGACTGAAAGTACAGTAGGGAGAGAGTCAAACTTCCTTTAGTTGAATGAAACCTCCAGGACACCCAGGCTCACGGAGGGCATCAATCTGTTGTGATCAGGTGGGGTGAGTAAAAAGTCAAGAGAGAAATGAAAATGTTAAAGAGACAATAATTAATACAACCATAAATAGTCAGCAGGTTGGTAGGATGAGATTCAGATGAGATCAGAAACATGCATCTCTGGGCAAGAGTTTCCTGGAAAACAATACCCAGAAAAAGAGTGAGTGCGATGTATTTTACTGCTAAAAAACTATTCCCATCAACAAGTGAGTCCATGTTTGGAAGAAAAACTAATGCAGAAGTAAAAGAGTGAATTAAATGCAATGTTTTTATTTTGAAATGCATTTGAATTTTATGTCACCCAGATAGTTTAGCCCCTCCCTATTGAAATTCACATGGCACACTCAGGTTCTTTTAATGACTGGCTCTCAAAGTACTTGCTTCACACCTTCTCTTTCAAGATGTTGCTCAGTTTGTCTGCTCTGCTGGCAGTGCTCTGTCTGCCTTGTAAGTCACTAGAATTTATAATACAGAATGTGGAAATTGATTACATGTTCTTGAATTTGTTTCTCACATTACTAATCTTTTTTTATTTATAATTTTCATGTTTTTGGCAGGTCTGAATGGTCAGGCTATGGAGTCCATTCCCTCTACTCCAGTGTTGAAAAATCCTCAGGAAACCCTCAGTCTTTCCTGTAGAGGGACCGGTTTCAATTTTAGCCAAGCAGGAATGCACTGGATAAGACAGCCTGCAGGAAAAACATTAGAATGGCTGGGGGTTACAGTGGGGCAAAAAAGTATTTAGTCAGCCACCGATTGTGCAAGTTCCCCCACTTAAAATGATGACAGAGGTCAGTAATTTGCACCAGAGGTACA
>NW_005187827.1:40560-50515 GCF_000239375.1 Pundamilia nyererei | reverse complement strand
ATGGTATGATGCAAGTAAAACAGTGTATGCGAGCAGTGTGGAAGGACGTATAGAAATCACCAGAGACAACAGCAACAGCATGTTGTATCTGAGACTGTCCAGCCTAAAGCCAGAGGAATCTGCTGTGTATTACTGTGCCAGATACACACAGTGGTGTAAGTAATGAGAGAGGCTTTACAAAAACCTTCAGACATACAGTTTCACAGGAACCTACAGGGGGCAGCAGATGATCAAAAATATGATGATCCATAGGCCCATAGAAAACAGGTCTTCCCTGGATCCGGCATCAAACTGTCACGTCTAACTGACCCGTGTCATGGCAGTGTGTATGCCAACCAGATGTGGGCCAGGTCTGGCAATGAGGCACTATTTATGTTCCTATTTTCCTATTTTAGTTAGAAGACCCAAACATATACTGCTATGGTAGCCAAAGTTTCAAATGCAGGTTTGACAGGTTTGTGAGTTTACACTTTATCCAAAACCTTGTGACGGTTTACTCATCTGTGCCAGTGGGTGGCTGTAGCTCAGGGGTAACAGTAAAAATTTACCACCCAATTTACCATCTGCTGACAAAACAACAGAAAGCAGCTGAGAGAGAGAGCGAGAGAGAGAGAGAGAGAGAGAGAGAGAGAGAGAGAGATGCATGGAGAAAACCAATCAGGAAACCTTAACAAAAATGCCACAAACTCCACACTGACATGAAGCCACAAGAAGAGAGGCTCTCATCCCACTTATGCTTACAAGAGCAGACCACTTAGATAAGAACGCTTTTTATCAACTTTATTAAACACTAAATAACTCATCCAACACTTACTTCCATGAGATAATAGAAAATGCTCTGTAATGTAATCTTTACTCATTTGTAAGAAAAACCAACAAACAACAAAAAATGTTTTAAAAATCCAAAACTCCTAAACCATGCAGAAGTCCTGTTCTTAGAATTTTATGTTGATTTTGAGTTTTGAATCTTAAATATATCTGAGTTTGAAATTTTGACTGAGTTTATTTAGGTTTTATTTATTTTTATTTATTTTTATGTTAGGTTGAATGTCATTCATCATTCATGCTGAGTGACAGTTTTAATGTATTTTACTTTTTTGTGGAGGTTCAGATGTTTGATAAAATGGTTTCCTGATTTAGTGCTGGTTTTTAAGCAACAACTTGTTGTTTGTGAAACTTTTTCAGAGATGCCATCAACATGAACTTTAGCAGTAACAAGTCATATTGTTCCCACAGTATTAATATCTTCATAGAACATGTGTTTAATAATTAGCACTTATGGAGATTATCATACATTTTGAGAGAAAATTATTATCTATTTTTTCATAAATAAGAAATATAATTTGTGCATTTATAAGATTTACCTGACTAATATAAGTGATGTGCAGAGGATTGTGTGACATGACATGTGTTCCTCTTTGAGGAGAAGAAACTGATGCAAATTCAGATTTTTACATAAGTGTTGCCAAATATAACACAAAGACTGCATGGTTGATTTACACAACTGTAGACTGAGCAGAGGGACATGACTCTTACAATGAACTGTCCTGCCTTTATGTTTGTTTTCCTTATAGTGTCAGTTTACTGGGCTGGTAAGGACAGCACATTTCTGAAACATTATGAAATGTTTGAAATAAAGAAGCTAATTTTGTTTTTGTCTGTAGGTACTGAGGCTCAAACATTGACTGAGTCTGAATCAGTGATTAAAAGGCCTGGAGAATCCCACAGACTGACCTGTACATACTCAGGGTTCGGTTGGGATATTCATGCTGTTTGGATCAGACAGGCTGCTGGAAAAGGACCAGAGTGGGTTGCTTGGATCCAGAGTGATAGCAGCAATATCCACTACTCTCAGTCATTCAGAGGCCGCTTTACCATCTCCAGAGACAACAGCAGAAAGCAGCTGTATCTGCAGATGAACAGCTTGACGACTGAGGATTCAGCAGTTTATTATTGTGCAAAAGAGCCACAGTGACACAAACCATCAGCAGAGCTGAACAAAAACCTCTCGGTGCCTGAACAGTTATAACATGGAACTACCAGAGGAGGAGCTCTAAGATAACTGATTATTATTATTATTCAAGGGAAATAAATGATAGAGGTAGTGGTTGAGCAAATGCAAATTCTGATACATAGTCTTATACGTATGGGTTATGTAATTATAAAACTGGGACTATGTGATGGATTTACAGCACTGTAGACTGGACAGAGAGACTTTTACAATGGACAGTTCTGGATTTGTGTTTGTTTTTCCTGTCCTCTCAGTTTATTGGGTTGGTAAGGACAAAGTATTCTTTCTTTTAACATTATGAATTTATATGCTTGAAATAAGAAGCTAATTATTTGTTTATCAGGTCCTGAGGGTCAAACACTGACTCAATTTGAATCAGCAGTTAAAAGGCCACAGACTGATTTGTACATACAGTAATTATAGTAATGTTTGGATCAGACAGGCTGCTTGAAAAGGACTAGTGGATTGCTTAAATTGCTTATGATGGTAGTAGCAGCCACTGCTCTCAGTCAGTCAGAGGATGGTTTAACATCTCCAGAGACAACTCTTCTGTCGCTGGCCCACCTTCTCACAAGAGGAAGCAATGCCATATGAAAACTCAAAAACACAGACACAAAAAACACAGCACATTTAGAGAAATAAACTGCACTTTGACATCATCAACATGCTGAAAGAAACACTAAAAGTGCAAAGGCATGAAAAACACCTAGGATCAGAGGAGTAACCATTTTGATGATACTTTGTTCGTAATTACATGTACTGTATGTGACCCAAATACAACTTACTCTATGTTAGGGGAGAAGCTGGATATGTGTAAAAACAATCAAAACACAGGAATTTCAGTTAACTGTGACTTTAGTTATCAACAGCTAATAGGTTCATAACAGAAATTACAACCTGGGCCTTTCACAAAATGAAATAAAATTTAAAGTCATTGTCCTTAATTATTTGAATTGTTCCTTTAAAGGGTATTTGGTTAGGTTGGAACCTTATCTTCAGTTTGTTCCACAGATTTATAGAGGGTCGATGGTCAGTCAAGTCAGAGAACAGATCAGCTGATCTGTCAGTCAGCAATTTATACACTGCCCCCAAAAATATAAAAATCAAATTCAGCAACGTCACAATTAGAGAGGTTACATATTGAATTTTATATCACATTAGTTATAGTAATATCACTTTCCCACTTTAAGAGCACTCCTGCCACTACTTTACATGCATGTTGAAAGTTAACACAGTGAGGCCATTGTAATGGGAGACATTAAACAGATAGTGAGGCTCCTTCTGCTTATCAGGGATGTAAATCCTTAGGTGAAGGTTAATCCTTTCTAATCCTTTCAATTTATTGGGCTGGTAAAGAAAGTGCAGTTGTTTTACTAACATTGTTGTGAAATTGAACTGATATACTCAGAAAACAGTCACTAATCATTCTTTTTGTCTGTAGGTACTGAGGGTCAAACACTGACTGAGTCTGAATCAGTGATTAAAAGGACTGGAGACTCCCACAGACTGACCTGTACATACTCAGGGTTGAGCAGTGATATTCATGCTGCTTGGATTAGACAGGCTGCTGGAAAAGGACTGGAGTGGATTGCTGTCATCTGGGGTGACAGTAGTGGCAGCTTCTACTCTCAGTCAGTCACAGGTCGGTTTAGCATCTCCAGAGACAACAGCAAAAAGCAGGTGTATCTGCAGATGAACAGCCTGACAACTGAGGATTCTGCTGTTTATTATTGTGCTCGAGAGTCACAGTGACACAAGAGGAAGAAACTCTGTAAAAAAAACTCTGCACTCTTTCTGCCTTTCACAGTCACGTAAATTAAGTACAACATAGCAATCATATTCCATAAATCTACTTAAAAACACAATGAAACTACCTTATTGCAAAAATATGTTTGCAAAGCTGTCATGTTTATACGTATTTATGACTGTGAAGAATAAATTGACATGTAGAAATCTATGTAAATAATCTTAACATTTTCATCCTTCTTCTAAATGATGTTTTTCACCCTAATATACGAGTTCTTTTGAACATCTATGCTAACCCTAAGTTAGCATAGATAGTAGCAAGAACCTGAATCCCTGGTGCATGCCCAGCGGCGCTGGGTTTACTTGCTGTACAGGCATTGAAAGGGCTGGACAAAACGTGGAACGGTACAGATAAACGCAGATGAACGCTGAGAAAGGGTCCTATATGCATACTTTACCAGTGCCAAACTGAATAACCCTATGTGTGGACTAGTCACCGTTGGCCATAACACAATCAGAGGTTACTTATTGATCCTAATTATTACATTTTCAAACATTGATAAGCATGTGTTCATATAACAAGTGGCACAAACGTTTTCATTAATATAATGGTAGATGTATTTGACCTAAATATATGGTTCGTGCGTTTTGAACATGCAGGTCAAATGCTTAACACAGTGACTTAACTATATAAAACACTCCATTGTAAGTGCGCATAGTATGAGTATGTATGATTGCACAGAATTTATGTGAGTAATTATTGTTACATGTCTAGTGTATACATATATGTATATCATAATAAAATCCACAACACATTTTCATTTTAGGCATTTGAATAAAATTTAAGCCACATACTTCTCCCTACTAAAATCCAGGTGGCAGACTTCTGTCCTCTTGATTTGAAACCCTTCATTCACACCTTCACTTTCAAGATGATGTTCAGACTGTGTTGTCCTGCTGACAGTTGTCCGCCTGCACTGTTGTGATACATGAATTATTATTATAGTTATAATTTATTCTATTATAATTATTATAGATCATTTGTTTAAAATTGTTATTTTCTTCCTGATTTTCATAGATCTGTTTTTTCTTCTGGTTGTTCAGCAGGTTTGAATGGTCAGTCTTTGGAGTCCATTCTCTCCACTCCAGTGTTAAAACAGCCTCAAGAAGCCCTCAGTCTTTCCTGTAGATGAACCGGTTTCAATTTCGGCCAAGCAGGAATGCAATGTATCAGACACCCTGCAGGAAAAACAAGAGTGGATGGTTATTTAGTGCTGTGTGTTACTGTGCCAGATACACATAATGGCAGAAGAATATGGTTTGCATAAACATGCACATACAAATACACATTATAAGGAGAGCAGCTGCTTTTGCAGTCTTTGATTTTCTGTTTAACTTATTGTCAAAAATGTTAGAAAACGTTTTTAAGTTACAATGTAAACATTGAAAATACTGAAATGGGACATAAATGAGTCATATTTAATATCTAATTGGATTTGCTGCTGAGCAGGACAAATATCAGCATGATGATAGGAGCAAACTCATTATTAAATCTTTTACCATTTGTTTAAACAACAAGTACTTCTGAAGTATTCTGTCTCACCAGTTCATAAAGGGAACTAAAAGGAGCTGTTAAATGCATCAAACACACCAGTTGGACACTTTGTGCTAATCGCTGTTAGGTTTCAGATCTTTCCCACAGAAAACAATTGACTGCAAAATGTGAACATTGCTGCATGAAAGCAGTGCAGTAAATGAGCGTCAGTAATTTTCTATTAATTATGCTGAAACTCTTTACTTAATGCTACAGTGTGATCTGTTTTCTCTCATAATCTATCAGAATCCATCTGTATGCAAATCAATTCCTCACAGGCTGATATAAAGTCTGATATCATGCAGTCAGTCACAGAAGAAGACGAGAAGCTCATCAGAACATATTTAGCAGCAACATGTTTTCTGGAGCTCTGCTGCTGGATCCTGTGAGTCTCACTGAACACAAACACTATAATCACTGCACACTGATTCTTACTGTTACTACATTCAACATGTTTTGTCCACACGTGTGCACAGCTGACACAGCCAGCCTCTGTGATTGTGCAGCCAGGTCAGCGTCTGACCATCACCTGTCACGTCTCTTGATATTGGACAGCTTGGTTCAGACAGCCTGCAGGGAAAGGACTGGAGTGGATTGGGGTGAAAGTTACTGGATATTCATACTACAAAGATTCATTGAAGAACAAATTCAGCATTGACTTGTACACTTCAAGCAACACAGTAACTTTAAATGGACAGAATATGCAGCCTGAAGACACTGCTGTGTATTACTGTGCCAGAGAGTCACAGCAAGAGAAAACATCAACAGACCTGAACAAAACCTCTCAGTGCATGAGCACATTTGTAACATGAAGCCACCAGGGGAGGAGCTCCAAGACCAATAATGAATTTAAGGTATATTTAAGAAAAAAAACATGGGGAAAGGTTGTTAAGGGTTTACTATTCTTGATAGAGGGAGTGTTAGACACAAATATTACTCGCAGCAGTTCAGCACCAGTTTACCATCTCCAGAGAAAACAGCAGAAAGGAGCTGAATCTGCAGATGACATCAGAGGATTCTGCTATTTATTGTTGCCAGTGACACAGAGACACTTTATCAAGAGAAGGGTTTGCTTCGCCTTCACCCTTATCTACAGTTTCACTGAAATACAGCTTCAATCGTTTTTTAAGCTGTAGAGAGATTTTTATAAAGCTCTGTGTTCTGCTACATCATAATGTCAAGATGAAATAATCGAATTATATATTCTTGTTTTTGCTTGTCTGTGGGCAAACACCCCACCATCCTTATTCTGTCAGTGGTGTTTGGTTGCCTTTTAATTGTTTTTAACTGGAAAACCATTTTTGATATGTCCATCATTCACCATGCTGAGGATTAGTTTTATTAGAGTTTAGTTTTGTATTATCAAGTTTTGGATGCCTCATAAAATGTTTAATGATCTGGTTCCTGTTTTTAAGCAACAGCTGATGTTGTACTGAATCCACTTCCATCAACATGAGCTTTAACAGTAAAGAAACATAATGTTCCTATTGTTAATTACTGTATTACTTTATGCAGCACACATTTAATAATGAATAAATAGTAAACTGAGGATTTTTCTCTTTATTATTGTGGTCAAGAGCCACAGTGACACAAGAGGATAAAATGTTGTCTAAGTACATAGAAAACTTGCTCTCTGCAGTTTACATTAATATAAATTAATTTATTGCTGTTCAACGTCAACAACATTGTGAAAGAAACACCATCTTTAATACATTTATCAGCATTAATTCAGGTCAGACTAAATAGAATTAATTTCAAAATCACAAAAATACAGTCAGATCCAAAAACAAATAATATAATTTTAATATATAAGTATAATGTTTATAAATATCTGAAAGATTTTGGTTGGTGATTAAATTTTGAAGAAACTTTTTCTTTACTAAGTAAAAAAAAGAATATTATTGTTTTGTGTATAATTATTTTTATAAGATTTGCTTATTATTATTATTTTTTAAATACAAGTGGTGTGTAGATGTTTGTATGAGATTATGTGTGTTTCACTTTAAGGAGGAGTTTATGCAAATTCAGATTTTTACACATGTGTTGCCAAATATAACAGGGAGATTTTCATGACTGTAGACTGAGCAGAGAGACATGACTTGTACAATGAAGCGTCCCGAGTTTACCTTTGTTATTCTGATAGTGTCAGTTTACTGGGCTGGTAAGGACAGCACATTTCTTCTGCAAACATTATGAAATGTTTGATATAAAGAAGCTAATTATGTTTTTGTCTGTAGGTACTGAGGGTCAAACATTGACTGAGTCTGAATCAGTGATTAAAAGGCCTGGAGAATCACACAGACTGACCTGTACATACTCAGGGTTCAGTGGTGATATTTATGCTGCTTGGGTCAGACAGGCTGCTGGAAAAGGACTGGAGTGGGTTGCTTGGATCCGCGATGATAGTAAAGAAATCTACTACTCTCAGTCAGTCAGAGGCCGCTTCACCATTTCCAGAGACAACAGCAGAAAGCAGGTGTATCTGCAGATGAACAGCTTGACGACTGAGGATTCAGCTGTTTATTATTGTGCAAAAGAGCCACAGTATCACAAACCATCAGCAGAGCTGAACAAAAACCTCTCGGTGTCCGAACAGTTATAACATGAAACTACCAGAGGAGGAGCTCTAAGATAACTGATTATTATTTAACTGAAAGAAATGGAAGAAATGCAAATAAGGGGGTTGCTATTCTTGATAGAGGTAGTGGATGAGCAAATGCAAATTCTGATACATATGTATTATGTAACTATAACACTGTGACTACAGCACTGTAGACTGGACACAGAGAGATGACTTTTAGAGTGAACTTTTCTGGGTTTATTTTTGTTTTTCCTGTCCTGTCAGTTTATCGAGCTGTTAAGGACAAAGTATTCTTTTGCAAACATTATGACTTGACAAGAAATTATACACTTGAAAAAGAAGCTAATTATTTGTTTAACAGGTATTTAATTTCTATTAAGTTTTTCACTTAATATAAGATATTTGTGATATTTGTTAAAATAAGTGAAAAAAATCTGCCAGTGGAATAAGTGAAAATTCTCCAGATCCAAGATGCACTGTCTAAAAACAAGTTCATATATCTCACTAAAATGTTACTCTGTAGCTGATTGTGTCATATTTTAAGTGTGATGAGATATTTTTCACTATAAATTAGACAAATATACTTGGTAACATTTTGAATTTTTGCAGTGCTGTGATTGTGCAGCCAGGTCAGCGTCTGACCATCACCTGTCAGGTCTCTTATTCTCTTGGCTGGTACACAGCTTGGATCCGACAGCCTGCAGGGAAAGGACTGGAGTGGATTGGGGTGAAAGGTATTGCGGGCTCTTACTACAAAGATTCACTAAAGAATGAATTCAGTATTGATTTAGACACTTCAAGCAACACGGTGACTCTAAATGGACAGAATATGCAGCCTGAAGACACTGTTGTGTATTACTGTGCCAGAGAGTCACAGTAACACAAAACATCAGCAGACCTGAACATAACCTCTCAGTGGCTGAGCAGTTGTAGAATGAAGCCACCAGAGGAGGAGCTCTAAGACCAATAATGATTTAAGAGTGTATTAAAGAAAAAAAAAAACATGGGGAAATGGCTTTAAGAAATATTACCCATAGCAGTTCACCACCAGTTTACCATCTACAGACCAAACAGCAGAAAGCAGCTGTATCTGCAGGTGACATCAGAGGATTTTGCTGTTTATTGTTGTCCTCAAAAGTCACAGTGACACCGTGATACTTAATCAAGAGAAGGGTTTGCTTTATCTTCACTGTCATCGACAGTTTTGCAGAAATACAGCTTCAATAATTTCTTATGTTGTAGAGAGATTTTTGCAAAGCTCTGTGTTAGGCTACATCATAATGTCAAGATCAAATAATCTAATTATGTATTCTTGTTTTTGCTTGTCTGTGGGCAAACACCCCACCGTCCTTATTCTGCCTTTTTATTGTTTTTTAAATGGGAAACCAATTTTGATATGTCCATCATTCACCATGCTGAAGATTCGTTTTGTTGGAGTTTAGTTTTGTTTTATGGAGTTTTATAGAAAATGTTTACTGCTCTAGTTCCTTAAGCAACAGCTGATGTTGTTGTGAATCCACTTTTTCAGAAAATCCATCAACATGAGCTTTAACAGTAAAGAGTCATAATATTCCTATTATTAATTACTGTATTACTACATGGAGCACACATTTAAAAATGAATTTATATGGTTTTCTTTACTCATGGCTAATAAATCAATTGGTGACTAAAGTTTGAGAGAAAATTTGTATTTATTAAGTAACAAATACTAATAATAATTTGTAAATATATAGAATATTTGCTTAAACATTTTAATATAAGTCGTGTGCAGTTCTTTATATGAGACGGCTTTTTTCTTTAAGGAGGAGTTTATGCAAATTCAGATTTTTACACATGTGTTGCCAAATATATTAAAGGGACTACATGGTTGAATTTCATAAACTGAACAGAGAGATATGACTTTTACAATGAACTGTCCTGGGTTTACCTTTGTTTTTCTGATAGTGTCAGTTTACTGGGCTGGTAAGGACAGCACATTTCTTCTGCAAACATTAAGATATGTTTGATATAAAGAAGCTAATTT
>NW_005187827.1:23047-24734 GCF_000239375.1 Pundamilia nyererei | reverse complement strand
TAAAATGTTACTGATCTGGTTCCTGTTTTTAAGCAACAGCTGATGTTGTTGTGAATCCACTTTTTCAGAACTTCCATCAGAATGAGCTTTAACAGTAAAGAGTCATAATATTCCTGTGATTAATGACTGTATTACTTTATGGAGCACACATTTAATAATGAATATATATGGAGTTTTTTGCTCATGGTTAATAAATCAATTGGTGACTAAAGTTTGAGAGAAAATTTGTATTTATTAAGTAACAAATAATAATAATAATTTGGAAATATATATCATATTTGCTTAAATATTTTAATATAAGTCGTGTGCAGATCTTTATATGAGACGAAGTTTTTCTTTAAGGAGGAGTTTATGCAAATATGCATAAATATGCAGATTTGTATGCATGTGTTGCCAAATATAACAAAGCGACTACATGGCAGATTTTCATGACTGGAGACTGAGCAGAGAGACATGACTATTACAATGAACTGTCCCGAGTTTACCTTTGTTTTTCTTATAGTGTCAGTTTACTGGGCTGGTAAGGACAGCACATTTCTTCTGCAAACATTAAGATATGTTTGATATAAAGAAGCTAATTATGTTTTTGTCTGTAGGTACTGAGGGTCAAACGCTGACTCAGTCTGAATCAGTGGTTAAAAGGCTTGGAGACTCCCACAGACTGACCTGTACATACTCAGGTTTCAGTGATAATATTCATGCTGCTTGGATCAGACAGACTGCTGGGAAAGGACTGGAATGGATTGCTTGGATCTACTATGATGGTAGTGACATCCACTACTCTCAGTCATTCAGAGGCCGGTTTACCATCTCCAGAGACAACAGCAGAAAGCAGGTGTATCTGCAGATGAACAGCTTGACGACTGAGGATTCAGCTGTTTATTATTGTGCCACAGAGCCACAGTGACACAAGAGGAAGAAACGCTGTACGAAAACCCATCAAACTAAGTCAAACACTGATTTTTGTTTTTCTCTCAAATTAAAGAAAAATACATTTAATTGACTCACACTCAAAACAACAACAAAGTTGGTTTTGTATAGTTTTGCAATAAATAGTTTTTTGTAGATGTTTAATTGTAAATGTTTTCATCTGCCATGTTGGAATTGAAAAGATTTTTCCAACACTACAAACAAATCCAACACTATATTTGTTTTTTAAATAATATTTCCTTTTATTTGTACTTTTATTTGTACCTCTGTTTGTGTGTGTGTGTGTATTGGCGGTTTGCAAACAGCAAAATTGTGCATTACCGCCACCAACTGGTGTGGCGTGTTGAGAGAAGTGTAAAAGAAATACATGAATGAATGAATACATCTCCCACATACAGACATACATCTGCTCATTAGTGCTAAGTGATGGACGATGTACTCAATGTACAACTGAGGCCTAAACTTCTTTGGTGGGCTGTACTACACAGCAAGCCACTGTCAATTAATTTAATAAAAAATCCAAGACAGACTGACAGAACAAACACAGATGAGTGGTCCAGTTCAGTGACTCAGTGAGGCCTTGCAGATAGCTGTCAGTCAAACCAGTCACTTTAAAGAGAATTTTGAACAAGTAGCAAGAAATTTAATATAATCATTTAAAGTAGAAATATTAAACAGTGAGAGTATAATGGTAACTGAGCATTAAAGAGTCCAGAGATTCTACATACCAAAATAATGTTATGTTTTAGATGACAGT
>NW_005187827.1:20758-22671 GCF_000239375.1 Pundamilia nyererei | reverse complement strand
TTTAAGAAATCTTAAACAGCGACAAGTCCATGTCTATGTATTTTATTAGGCAACAATAGTGAAAGAGTTATAAAGTTATATATAAAAAACAAATAAAAAATAAGATAATGTGGTTTTATTTAATATATTCTTTTTTAATATGTTAAGGAGACGTAGCCACATAAAGGCAATCAAAAAAAATAACTGCTTTAACTGGGTTTTCTGTGTTTGATGCAAAATTAATGCTGTCTAAGACACACCCTCAGAAGAGATCCCTGATTTCAAGACTTTCCTTTTCTCTTTGAGTCAACATAGTAAAAATTGTATGGAAGTGTGACCTGAGGAAATAAGTCAATACATATTATTTTTACCGCTTTCAGAAGGTTGGCCTGAATAATTCAAAATGTAATGTGCTAACTTGAATTTTAACTTAAAGGAGAGGATTTGTGTTCGTCTTTGGGGAGGAGGAGCTGATGCAAACTATGATCTCTACCATGTTTGAAGACATGATGCAGAACATAAGACAGGGAATACACGATTAACCACCACTGTACACGGAGCAGAGACAGGTGACCTTGACAATGAATCATCCTGAATTTGTGGTTGTTTTTCTTATCATTTCAATTTACTGGGCCAGTAAGGAAAGTGCAGTCGTTTTACTAACATTGTTATGAAAGTGAAATGATAAGCTTGGAAAACAATCACTAATTATTCTTGTTTGTCTGCAGGTACTGAGAGCCAAACACTGACTGAGTCTGAATCTGTGATTAAAAGGCCTGGAGACTCCCACAGACTGACCTGTACATACTCAGGGTTCAGTGGTAATTATGAAACTGCTTGGATCAGACAGACTGCTGGAAAAGGACTGGAATGGATTGCTTACATCAGTGGTGGCAGCAGCTATATCCACTATTCGCAGTCATTCAGAGGCAGATTTACCATCTCCAGAGACAACAGCAGAAAGCAGGTGTATCTGCAGATGAACAGCTTGACGAGTGAGGATTCTGCTGTTTATTATTGTGCTGGAGAGCCACAGTGACTCAAGAGGGAGAAACACTGTACAAAAACTTAGCACATCAAACCAAGTCAGAATTTCCTTTTAGCTTTTTCGAAATTAATTACAGTGATGTGACATGTATGAAATGCATGTTGGCACTTTGGATATACGTAGTTTTATTTAGAGGACCACTCTGGGTTTTCATTGGCGTGATGCCTTCTTTCTGTTTTGGCCTTATCAAAATATTTGCTCTGTTCGTCCTTTGAGAGCGACTCCACTGTGGACAGAAGATCACAACAACACAGTGCCAGCACACAGCTTAAGTCCTACAAAAAACTGCAGTATGCATGCACAAACATGGGCATGAAACATTAACGAATGCCTAAATATATGCAGGTACACATTTACTGTCGCTCCCATGACTGCATTTACAGCGGCACTCCCAGTGATGTTCAATTCTGCTTTGATTTTTGGCCTTTGCCCTAAAGATATATCATGAATGCATTTGGTGGTTTCTTGATCTATGGGCTATCTTCATCTTGCTGGGATTGATGCTTTCTTTTTCTACAGGAATAAAACACAGAGTAAGAGCATGTGTTGTCACTGTGTACAAGCGTGAGGACAGTAGTGTAAAAACATAAGTAAAGCTGTGAAATGAATGAAGAACCATTAAAGGAGGCTGATTAAAAGAATTCACACAGACATCTGCAGACAAATGACAGATACCTGCAGATCGCTGAAAAAACAGCAGAGAAGCTTATTTGGGAGTGGAGCTGTTGGGTTGAGGAGCAGGAGTGACAAAATCACACACCTTCACACCATCCATTCACTGGGCAGTGATTATGTTTAGTGATCAGCAAAGCTTCACACCATAGTAATACAAAAATAAAATACAAGGAAGGTATGGGTTGGGTGCTGGCCCCAGAATAATTTCCTC
>NW_005187827.1:17415-18955 GCF_000239375.1 Pundamilia nyererei | reverse complement strand
TTTTGAAAATAACGCTGACTTTGACGTTGAGTAATGAATGAGCTGCATCCGACAGACTGTTGGAAAATGGCTCCAGAGGGTGACCACTACCATCACTGAAGTAGTAGTAGCAACAAATGCTACGCACACAAATTTAGAGACAGTTTATCATCTTTATAGACAACAAAGACAGCAGCTGTATCTGCACATAAATAGTCTAAAGCAGGGGTCTCAAACTCACAGCCCAGGGGCCACTTGTAGCCCACATCACCCCTACTTGACATGAAAAAATATAATACAATTTGGCTCTTGAAGTTACTTTTTTGTTAGGGAGGATTTATTTGTTGTTGAGTGCAATGTTAAAATAAGTTCTTTAAAAAAAGTTTTTTAATATGAAGACAATATGACCAGAGAGTACAAACATGTTGAGGGTTCGGCTGTGTTAGTTCAGTAAGAGAGATATTTGTGAAGAAAACAATTTTCACTAGCAGTTCACTTTTGAGTCTGTGTTTCCACAGGCCCCGCTAGTTTAGAGACTTATTCCTCATGAAGAACGAAAAAGAAGACAGAGCATCTTCAACCGGTCTTTTACTCGCTAACGAGGGAAGCTTTGGTCAGAACCAGGCGGTGGGGCTTAATGCTCTTCACCTGTCTCTAGCCCAAATCCTTCAAAGAGCAGCTCTCCTCGCAGCTATTTATTCCCATGACAGTTACAGTTTACACAATATAACACAAGCACCTCCCACCGTAGAACCCCCTTGGTTACAAAAGACAAGGCACTGTGTGTGTGTATGTGTGTGTGTGTGTGTGCACGAACATGTGTCTGTGTATATGTTTGTGTGACCTCCTGCTCACCAAAAGGATCATAAAAGCAGGAAGCTTACAACACAAGAAAGAGATCTCTCAGATAGGATGCATCTACAATAAAACCTCCATCAGCACCAAAGTGGCTGGAGAGGTGGTCAGACACAAAGGAATGTCTTTGATCCTATAGTTTGAACTAAGACGAATCCTAAACAAATGCAGTGGTCTGTCAGGATTTGATTTACAAACACACCTTTGTTTCCATAGAAGTTGAAAGACTGAATAATTAAACCAACAATTTTTTCAAATCATTTAAACTCCCATTTTTTGTACAAACAACCGTACTACTGTATATATTTCAAATTTCATGAAGTATAACAAAACAGGCAATGTAACTCACTCTGTTCCAAAGGAAGAATGCTGCTCTAGCACACAGACACAGTGTTACTATATGTGGTGTATTTTCATCAACCAGATCACAGGACGGCCTATTTTAAAGAGCTTGTGCCCAGAGATGCCAGAGAGCTTTTCTGGATACTAGATTTTTATTTTCTTTAGGAAGAGTGTTGTTGAAAAATTAATGCATGCAAGGAAAGGAAACCGAGCCCATTTGTAGTGTACATGTCAGACACAGCACACAGTACAAGCAATAAAGAACAAGTTCAACATCAACACAGACTGTTCTAGTAGTGCATTGACTCTAATGATCAGTGTATTACTGTGTCAGATAATCAACCCTTTTTTTAGTCTTGTGATT
>NW_005187827.1:14072-16669 GCF_000239375.1 Pundamilia nyererei | reverse complement strand
TAGAAATCACCAAAGACAACAGCAACAGCATGGTGTATCTGAGACTGTCCAACCTAAAGCCAGAGGACTCTGCTGTGTATTACTGTGCTAGACACTCTCACAGTGGTGTAAATACTCAGGGAGGCTTTACAAAAACCTCTTAACTCAGTCTTGCAGTCAACAAATGAAGGAAACAGTGGAAGATAAATTTAAGATATTATGTCTGGCACCATGCTTTTACATACAGAATGAAAGCTGTGGACTTCCTGTTTTTATTATGTACGCTGTTTAAGAACATATTCATCTGTTGTTGTTGGGAAAAATGCCTGTACTTGAAAGTTTTACTGCACTGTTGAATTCATTACTTGTTAATTCATAAATAAACTGTTTGAAAATATTACATTAACACAAATAAAACATGATATTTGGCAGAAATATTTTGAAGCCAAATGTAGTGAACTGGTTTTCATGCACAGCAACATACATCACTCCAGAAGCTACAAAACATCTACTTCTGTGTGTTTTAAGATACACAACATTAAGTAGTTACATGTTAAATTTTCAGGGGGCGTCATACAGATGTGAAATATGTGCATACCTTCAAATTCTCTGACAGCCAGGTTTAAAAATAATACATAAGCAATAAGGCCCACAGGAGCTGACGTGTACTTGAAGAAGAAAATGAACTCTATCTGATACTTGGGGTGAATTTGAGCAAACCAATAATTTAGGGAAGGAGCCTTAAGTACTTGTGCAACGACAAGCCTGCTTTTATATCCATGGAATTTTCCATTCAAAGTAATTTCTTTAACAGTCTTCCGTAAAGACTTGACCTCATCATGTCGGTTTCAGCATTAAAAGTGAAGCTCCCATCAGGCCACTTTTATTTTCTCTACAGTTCTGCAGCTGTTGGATCCCGTGAGCCTCACAGCTTCAGTCAGCCAGCCAGCAGGAAAAAGGACTGGGGTGGATTTGTATCTAATGTGCTGCATATACCTGTGCCAGAGTCATAATAACACAAACCACCAACACCAATATTTTAATTTTCTGTACTTCTGATTTTAAATGTTGCACAAGTTAAAATTCAGCATTTTCCTCACACATTCAGCCTCTGTGCTTTTTTAAACATATATTAGTCTAAAGAGACAATCCACAATTACTGAAACACTGTTGGATTTATACCAACAGTAAGGATTGGGAAAAAACTACTGAGCATGTAAGACTTTATCTAATTAAGGAAGCACAGCTGATTGTGTAATTTTAATGAATTAAGAAATGACTTTATCAAAATAAAGAATGAAGAACAAATGAAATCATTCAGATTCATATGTTTTTAAACATTGACATAATAGTTATATAGTGCTTATGTTTATCCTTAAGACTTTGGATGAATGGCATATTCAGCAATTATTTAATTATTTTTGGTTATTATACTGCATGATGAAGAAGTTGTTTCAAATAATAAATGCTACAATGAAAGTCTGACTTATTAATCATAAGAGATGTCAGCACAAGAGCCCCTCCCTCGTCATAATATCCTGATGCAAATCTTCACTGTGTGGAGTGTACTTCTGTGCTGCTCACTTGTCTTGTGCTGAGTGTTGATTGTTGGAGCAGCAGTGAACAATCTCTAGACTCACAATGACACAGACACTCACTCTGTTGCTGGTTGCTTCTTTGCTTCACTGTGAGTTCTTCTGCTTCTTATTGTTTATGTTCTTATATGGAGTGCTATAAGAACATTTTGCAGATGTCTGTCTTACTGGTTCCTTTTTAACTCCTCAGGTGTTACAGGTCAGAGTATGGAGTCCATTCCTTCCAGTCCTGTAGTGAAAAGGCCTGGGGAGACTCTCAGTCTCTCCTGCAGAGGATCTGGTTTCACGTTTAGCTGCTGTACTATGCACTGGATAAGACAACAACCAGGAGAATCACTGGAATGGATAGGAATTGGCTACTCATCTTCCAGCAGAAACAGATATGTGAGCAGTCTGAGTGGACGAATAGAAATCAGTAGAGATGATAGCAACAGCATGGTGCATCTGAGCCTTTCCAACCTAAAGCCAGAGGACTCTGCTGTGTATTACTGTGCCAAAGGCACACAGTGGTTTAAGTAATGAGAGAGGCTTTACAAAAACCTTCAGCTATACAGTTTCACAGGAACCTACAGGGGGCAGCAGATGATCAAGAATATGATGTTCAACTCACTGTCACAATAACACCTGTGTTTGCACCATCTGTAAATAAATATTAGTAAAACACACAGAATCTAAAAATATGTTATGGTAACAATGTGAAAAATAAAATTCATAAACATTTAACCACAATTTAAAGAAGAAAACAAGAAAATAGCAATGGAAATATAGGACATGTAGAATAATAAATATTTTAACTACTTTTCACATGAACATATCATAATGTTTTAATTAATTCTCTTTAAATTCTGAGTTAATGTCTTTCAACTTATTCTGAGTTAACTTGGTGAAACCCTTGTTGAAAGATAAAACGCTAAAAAAAGGTCACTGAAGCAGAAACAAAGGGTGATGAAGAAAAACATGGTACTTAAATAATTGAATTTATAAATAAATAAATACCTTTTTTCAAATTTACTTCGGGGTAAA
>NW_005187827.1:10956-12051 GCF_000239375.1 Pundamilia nyererei | reverse complement strand
CTGACCTGCACATACTCAGGGTTCAGTCGTGATATTCATGTTGTTTAGATCAGATAGGCTGCTGGAAAAGGACTGGAGTGGATTACTTAGAACTACGATACTGGTAGTGACATCAACTACTCTTAGTCAGTCCAAGGCCAGTTTGCCATCTCCAAAGACATCAGCAGAACGCAGGTGTGACTGATCAGTTAATATGATCTACAGTCCGCCAAAAGCCTGTGCAGACCACAGTTTCTCACTAAATAACAAAGTAGCAGTTATATATGAGATATTTTCATATGATAGAGAAAAAAATACATAGGTGCTTGGATAAACATATTCTTTATAATTTAGAAATGTGGTCAAATGCTTTGCTTTTGAATGGATAGGATTGAAACAAAGTGATGCTGTTGCAGATGGATAGGCAGCAGTGTGCACAGACTAATACCAGAGGACTGTGCTGTATGTTACTGTACCAGATACACTCAATAGTAGAAGAACATGGTTTGCATATTTAAGGGATGGCATAAATATGAAAATACAAATGACATTAAAGGTTAGTAGCTGATTTTCTGTTCCTTAATATCAATGAAGAGTTAACTTTTTGTCAAAATGATTAGAAAATATTTTTAAAAGAAATATAAACATTAAAAATACTGAAATAGGACATAAATGAATGATATTCAATATCTAACTGGTATTGAAATACTGATATTTGTCCTGTTGAGCAAGACAAATATTAGTATAATCTCAGTATTAAATCTTCTTTCATTTGATTAAATAACAATTACTTCTGAAGTATTCTGTATTGTCTCTGTATAGGAATTTCTTTTATTTATGTATTAATCACATTATTTTATTGTATAATGCCTTGGTGCCACTGGATTTAAACACTGAAGAAGGTATTTAACTGAGAGCCATGTTAGGCTCAGGGAGACTCTGCTGACCATCTGCCCCGCGGTCATGTAGGCTCTCCACAAGCTTGGCTGTCTGTTCTTTGTGTGTTTTGATTATGTGTGTTAGCTACAGCTCACCGCTCGTCTGCAGGCTTTATTTAAATGGAAAACTTCCACAACATCTCACCACTTCATAAAGGGGACTAAAAGGAGCCAGCCT
>NW_005187827.1:7455-9134 GCF_000239375.1 Pundamilia nyererei | reverse complement strand
CATCTCCAGAGACAACAGCAGAAAGCAGGTGTATCTGCAGATGAACAGCCTGACAACTGAGGATTCAGCTGTTTATTATTGTGCTCGAGAGTCACAGTGAGACAAAAGGAATAAACTCTGTACAAAAACCCATCAAACTACGTCAAACACTGATTTTAGGTTTTTCCCCCAAATTAAAGAAAAATACATTTAACTCACTCACACTCAAAACTACAATAAACTTGGTTTTGTGAAGCCTTGGTGTTGTACAGTTTTACAATAAATATTTTAAATGTAAATGTTTTCATCTGTCATGTGTGAATTAGGATGATTTTATTTTCCAAAACTACAAACAAATCCAACACTAAGTTTGTTTTTTAAATAATATTTCCTTTTATTTGCACTAAAATTTTTACTATTTATACTAAATGCCACAGTGTGACCTGTTTTCTCTCATAATGTGAACAGCTGACACAGCCAGCCTCTATGATTGTGCAGCCAGGTCAGCATCTGACCATCACCTGTCAGGTCTCTTATTCTCTTGGCCACTGGACAGCTTGGATCAGACAGCCTGTAGGGAAAGGACTGGAGTGGATTGGGATGAAAAGTACTGGGAGTACTTACTACAAAGATTCACTAACGAGCAAGTTCAGCATTGACTTAGACACTTCAAGCAAGACAGTGACTCTAAATGGACAGAATATGGAGCCTGAAGACACTGCTGTTATTGTCCTCCAGAGACACAAGGCAAAGACTCAATCCTTTCATAAGTTGTTAGATCTGCTTTATTATTATTTTATTAATTTTCTTTTATTATGTATTATGAAAAAAACTAATTTCAGTCTAATGATACAGTAATCTGTTCCTTTATATTCAATGAAAGAGAAAAAAACTGAATTAAAAAATTTGAAAAATCGGCTATTCTATATAACTACAAACTGTGTTCTGTTACATTGTGCCGTCTGCAGCAGAGACACCCTACAGTAAATGGACAGAATATTCAGCCTGAAAACAGTGCTGTGTATTACAGGGCCAGCGTCAGAAAAAAAAGCTCTAAGACTGCTAACAAATTCCTGTTTTTTTGTGTCTCTTTATTTTTTTTTTATAAATCCTTAGCAATGACTCTATTGTGAGTTTGTAAGTATTGATAAAGCCCTGAAACAAAATGCCAGCACATGAAACTGAATTCAGTTATCAATAATGTTATAAAGTGATTAATTTGTGGCATAAAATGATTTCATTAAAATAATATTTTAGTTTTGGAGGTTGTATTTATTTATTATTTCGTACTTTTTAATCTATAAACCAATAAAATGTAAATTATGCAAAGTACTTATTTATATACAGAAATATAGAACATAACATTTACATGTACAGTAAATGTTATAACATTTTTTCCAAATGAAAAAAAGTTTTTTTTTCTTTCAGTTTTATTAGCAATTAAATCAAACTTTGTCACGTTGTATGGATTCAACATACAGAGTCGAGCAAGGTCATGACCTCTGAAGTTCTCCTCTTCCTCTCATATTGATGTCTGCACTGTAGACTGGACAGAAACAAATGGCTTCCACAATGTTTAGAAATTATATTTGGCTTGCTTTTCTCATTTTTATTTATTCCAGCCTGCATAAGCCAAAGAGGCAGAGTTCACCCAGGACATGTCAATAACTTGTCACAAGGACAAGTTTAAATTTTTCTTT
>NW_005187827.1:3181-6175 GCF_000239375.1 Pundamilia nyererei | reverse complement strand
GAGTTCTAGTTCTTAGGGTTTAGTTCTGTGTTCCCTCTGTTCAGTGTTGAGACTGTGTCTCTGTCCCTCTCATATCCTTCCTGTTTTATTTTAATAGTCCTGCTCTGTGTCAGCTTCGGTCCCCCATCTTGTCTGCCTAATTAGTTCTAAAATGCACTTTTAGTTGAAAAGTGCATTTTTGAGGAATCATAAACAGTGACACTGTGTGTGTCATGTCTGAGTGTATTTCATTATGGGACAGCAGTGAAAGAGTTCAGGGGGATTTTGACACTGTTACAAGAACTGTCTGCATTCCCACCACATTATACGATATATAACTGTCACCTCCCTGCTCTCTGAAACAGGGTAATCAACCATTTATTAATGTCAGATAGGCTATTTGTGCATTCAAAATATATCTGTAGCTCAGTATGGTGGAAAAACCTATTATGAGAGGGAATTCCTGGGCCTGGCAAAATTGACAAATAGGTGAGTTTGTGTAATGAAAAATGCCTTAACTGTTTTGACGACTGCATTAAGAGCAGTGAGAATAAAATTTCTGCTGTGAGAACTGAACCAAACTGACTGAGTAAAACCTGTAACAGTTCAGATTGACTATTTACTGATATCTTGCTCAGTTGTTCCCTGATCTCAAGACTTTCATTTTCTCGTTATGTCAACGTATTAAAAATTGCATGAATGGGTGACCTGAGGAAAAAAAGTCAATACATATTGTTTTTATCACATTCAGAAGGTTGGCCTGAATAATTCAAAATGTAATGTGTTAACGTAAAGGAGAGGATTTGTGTTCGTCTTTGAGGAGGAGGAGCTGATGTAAACTATGATCTCTACCATGAAGACATGATGCAGAATATAAGACAGGGAATACACGATTAACCACCACTGTACACGGAGCAGAGACAGGTGGCCTTGACAATGAATCATCCTGAATTCGTGGCTGTTTTTCTTATCATTTATATTTACTGGGCTGGTAAGGGAAGTGCAGTTGTTTTACTAACATTGTTGTGAAAGTGAAATGATAAGCTTGGAAAACAGTCACTAGTTATTCTTGTTTGACTGCAGGTACTGAGAACCACACAGACTGAGCTGTACATACTCAGGGTTTAGCAGCGATATTCATGTTGTTTGGATCAGACAGGCAGCTGGGAAAGGACTGGAATGGATTGTTTTCATCTGGAGCGACAATAGTGGAAGCTTCTATTGTGAGTCAGTCAGAGGCCGGTTTAGCATCTCCAGAGACAACAGCAGAAAGCAGGTGTATCTGCAGATGAACAGCCTGACAACTGAGGATTCAGCTGTTTATTACTGTGCTCGAGAGTCACAGTGACACAAGAGAAAGAAATTTTGCACAAAAGCTAATCACACTAAGTCAAACACTGCTTGATTGCTGCTCAAGTTATAGACAATACATTTAACTCAATCCTCACACTCAGAAATACAATAAAGCTGGTTTTGTGAAGCCTTTGTGTTGTAAAGTTTTACAATAAATAGTTTTTTGGTGGATGTTTACATTTAAATATTGTTATCTGCCATGTCTGAATTTTTCCAGAAAAATAAATCCAACACTATATGTGTTTTTAAATAATATTTCCTTTTAATTGTACTAACATTGTTTCTTACTACTATACTGAATGCCACAGTGTGATCTTTTTCCTCTTATAATCTGTCAGCATCCATCTGTATGCAAATCAAACTTCCTCACAGGCTGATATAAAGTCTGATATCATGCTGTCAGTCACAGAAGAAGATGAGAAGCTCCAATCAGATCATATTTAGTACCAACATGTTCTCTGTAGCTCTGCTGCTGCTGCTGGCTGCTCGATCCTGTGAGTCTCACTGAACAGAAACACTATGATCACAGCAGACTGATTCTTACTGTTACTACATTAAACATGTTTTCTCCACAGGTGTGAAGTGTGCACAGCTGACACAGCCAGCCTCTGTGATTGTGCAGCCAGGTCAGCGTCTGACCATCACCTGTCAGGTCTCTTATTCTCTGAGTGGCGACTGGACAGCTTGGATCAGACAGCCTGCAGGGAAAGGACTGGAGTGGATTGGAATGAAATACACTGGGGACTCTCGCTATAAAGATTCACTAAAGAGCAAGTTCAGCATTCAGTTAGATACTTCAAGCAAGACAGTTACTCTAAATGGACAGAATATGCAACCTGAAGACACTGCTGTGTATTACTGTGCCAGAGGACCACAGTAACACAAAACATCACCAAACCTGAACAAAAACCTCTCAGTGGCTGAGTAGTTGTAGCATGAAGCCACCAGAGGAGGATCTCTAAGACCACTAAAGAATTGATGATTGATTTTACTCAAAAAAAATAAATTGGGAAATTCCTTACTGGTCACTTTTTTTTCTTTTTTTTTTGCCTGTCCCGTTTGGCTCTTTTGCCATCAGAATTATTGTCTAAAGGCGAAGAAAGATGCCCAACGGATTACTTGAAGTAACCAAGATGAGTGTTGAAGGCCGTCTTCCATTCATCTCCCTCCCTTATCCTCACCAGATGATAAGCATTGCACAGGTCCAGCTTAGTGAAGACGGAGACTCTCTGAAGCAGTTCAAAGGCAGATGTTAGCAAAGACAGTGGGTACTTGTTTCTCACATTGATCTTATTAAGACCCCGATAGTCAATACAAGGCCTTAAACTCTTATCTTTCTTTTCTACAAAGAAAAACCCAGCCACAAGAGGAGAGGAAGATGTATCTTTCCATTGCCTCACGTTCAGGTTGAGAAATACTGTATAAACGGCTTGTAGGAAGAGTGCCGGGGAGGAGGTCAATACCACAGTCATAAGGTCTGTGAGGGGGCAACAAAGATGCACGGTCTTTACTAAACACCTCCAGGAGATCATGATAGGGCTTTGGAGTTGACGTCACGCCGCAATGCATTGTGGGAGCGCAGCTCCATTTTCGGGGTCTACGAATCAAAACAAACACACTGTGTTGGAACGACGACGACAAGAAACATGCTTAAAAGCAGCT
>NW_005187827.1:0-2307 GCF_000239375.1 Pundamilia nyererei | reverse complement strand
ACGAACCATGGCTATGCTTTCGCTCCTTACTTAGACCCCCAAAATGGCGGATCGGGCCAAAATCCTTTCCACGCCCACCCCCATGACATCACGCTCCAAAGCCCTATGGATGGGAGGGGCGGAGGAGAGATCAGGAGAATCAGGGGCAGAGCCTGGATCTGAAGAACTTCTAGGCGATATAGCGACCTTTAAGCAGGTCATGTGAAACCCCTCCCCCCACCCCGAAACCTTAGCTGTCTTCCAATCTAGTGTGGGATTGTGTTGTTGCAACCAAGGAAATCCTAATACCAATGGCGTGAGCGGAGCTTTAAACACAAACAAGTGCAGGGTCTTGGAATGATTGCCGGAGAGTGTTAAAGAAATAGGCTCAGTGATATGGGTGACGTCAGGGAGGCGTTGCCCATTGAGTGCCGTAACTTTAAGTCTGTGAGGAAGGAGCTCAGTTGGAAGGTTTAATCGGCGGGCTAAAGCTGCATCAATAAAACTTTGCTCTGCTCCGGAGTCAATTAAGGCACGGAGCGGGTGAGAAGTCGAACACACAGTGATTTTTGCGGGGATTAAAAGGTGTGAGGGAGAATCTCTACAAGAAAGTTTGCCCACCTGTACTCCCCTCTCTACTGGTGGGCAGAGAGAGTTGAGTTAAAAAGCCTGTACACTTTTCCAATCCACCAGAAAAAGGCTCGGGGGTTGGGAACGGTTGTGCAGGAAGCGCCGGTGGTGCTGGTTGTGAAAGATTTGCAAAAGAGAAGATTGCGGGATGTACTTAGCAACGTTGTGCCCTGGGCCAGTGCCGGAGTGAGAGCTGCCAGCTGTTGGTTGATATGCTGCAACATTTGCTCGTGCTGTACCAGCATGACTTCAGGCGAAACGGCAGGCTGATCTGGCTGTGGCACGAATTCCAAGTCCGCTGAGTCCATACTGGCTGGATCGTTCTGTTACGGTCACCGGGGGGACTCAAACGCAGGACTCCTTGCTTAAAGGAAGAACAGAGGGTTTTTATTTACAAACACCAGGTGAAATGTGTAACAGTGACTCAGTGCTATATACAAGCGTGCGGGGATCAAGCCTCCAGGGAATCCACGGGGAAAAGCAGGGGAACACTCTCACTCCTCTTCAGTCTCTCTTGGCATCTCACCAGTCATTTACTCCTCTCTTGCACCAGAAACTCCGTAGGGAACAAGGGCAGGTCCAGAGGTCTGTACACAGGGAAACAAAACGTTAGCACAAGAAGCTGAAACGCGGGAACTAGACTGTAGTGTCTAAGCCAAGATTTCACTGACACAGGTCAAGCAATGATCCAGCGAAGAGCAGTCTCGCTTCTTCCCTTTAGTAGAGGCCAGTTAATGAGACGCAGGTGTTGATCATCTCCCAGGTATGTAGGCCAAAGGTGGGAGCCCACAATGAACTCCGCCCAGGCAACAGAGGGAGAGAGGGAGAAAGGGAGAAAGAGAGGGAGAGGAGGAAAAAAAAAGAACACAAAGCAAAACTTCTCAGGCAGATCTGTCGGACCGTGACACTCTTATACTCAGCTCTCTCTTCACCACAACAGACTGGTGCAGCATCCTCTTCACTGCGGCCGCTGCACCAATCTGTCTGTCGATCTCTGGCTCCCTTCTCCCATCACTCATGAACAAGACCCCGAGATACTTAAACTCCTCCACTTGGGGCAGGAACTCATTCCTGAATCAGAGTGGGCACTCCACCCTAAGCTGTTTAAGTTCCTTAACCCCTTAGCAGTCCAATTAGTCCCCTAAACCATCCAATGTCCCGTGGGCGGTACGTCCGACTGCTAAGGGGTTAAACAGCTGTACAAAATCCAGTAGTCTTTATCCTGTCTACATGTATCTGATAATCAGTTGTATATTTTAGTTTTTCTCATTTTCTGAATTTTTGTACAAAATAATACACAATAAATTATTTGTCCCAATTTTTAGTCAGTGTAAAAATGACATATTTAAAAACATTCAATATTGTAGATTGTTGTTGCGTGAGTTATCTACTGAGGGATGCATTTGTGTTACATCGTCTCCTTTTATAACCTGTAGAGTGACAAATTTCCAAAGACAAGAAGAGAGAGCAGCTAAATTGGGTCTTAATGGTACTGCAAACTGTGTAACTCAAAAAACTTTCAGGCAGTGTTTTAAAACTCACACATGATTCAGAAAAATAAACTGCATGTGGCATAAACGCTAATCACACTTGGCAATCTTTCTTCTGTAAAAAACTTCACATCAGATTTACAGAAGAATTTATCAGATCAGATATTAGATCAGATGTTGACAGTGGCTGCTAGAATTACACTAAGAA
>NW_005187826.1:323882-325560 GCF_000239375.1 Pundamilia nyererei | reverse complement strand
TGGCTATTTTTAATCCTTTGGCTCCTGAGTAAGGAGAACTGTCTCTATCAAATCTCAGTAAGCAAGACACACATGAAAGAAGATTATGTATGAATAGATGAGAAATTTCAAGTGACAAAAGACTCAGTGCTATGTGAGACAAAGGGCTGGGATGGAAACCAGGAAACAGGTTTTTAAGATTAGTTTTTCTAAATAAAGCATCCTTGCGTGCAACCTGATCAAACCACAAGCTGTGCTTAAAATGTTTACATAAAAGATAAGATATAAATCAGTAAATGGAGAAACAGAGTTTAAATGTTCATTTTATTTCTTAAAAAACTATTTATTTAGTTATCTGTTCATTACAATTGATCCACTTTTTTCTTGGAATTCTTATTTTTACTTATACATAGAAAACAGTTGCAGGTGGATGATTCAAAAATGAGGAAGTAAAGCTGTCAACAACAAAAGTAGGCTCACGTGTAAGAAGAAAAAAAAAAACAGCTCTAAGCTGGCTCACCAGAGAATACAAATAACAATGGACAGCATATTTCAGTAAGGAGGGCTATTTTTGAATTCCTGATAGTCCCTAGGAATAAAAGCAAAGGCACGTATTACCGTACCTGCTAGTCTGGTTCATGAACAGAAAGTTTCAGTTTGTGAAGTGTGATCTAAATAGGAGTGTTTACTGGAAGCTTTTGGCAGCACCACAGTCACGCTGGCGTTGAGATAGGGACGTGCTATGCGATGTGCTATGAGGCCAGAGTGCTACCCAATTCAACACTGTGCAGCAAATCACGAGCTTGTTCTATCCCAATATGTAGAGCTGGTACACTTTACAAGTGTCAAAAACCTTTCCTTTCTTTCTTATTCTTTTTCTTAGAAAGTGGAGTTCCAAACATCACTCTTAAACTCAGAGACGGAGAAAAATAAATGCTAAAGATTTGAAAATCAAAACCATACACAAAAGTCCAATTCGATCAGATTAGAAATACAAATTAACAAACTAATAGTGATTTAAGCTACATTAGCTAATGTTTTTGACGCTATTGGAAGAAAAAAAAATAAGCAGACACTTTATAAGTCACAGCAATGTAGACACGTTATGGCAACAGTTTGAACTTTTGACATATTTCATGAATTGTGTTTTAAATCTGTGTCACTGATTTGTGTCATGAAATTATGCCTCCATCTTTCTGTTGCAGCAAGAAAAGTCTTATTTACGCCAATAGTGGCAAACCACGCAACTGAAGCAGCAACACCTCTGTGTGAGCGCACTGTCACATCATAGTATTGTGGGACGCCACTTGGTGTTCGCTCGCTCTGTGGTAGAGTATCATTTCCTGTTCCTGCTCAAACACAGTGGTATTTCTGAGTAGCTTATCTGCTTAGCAATTTAATTAAAACTTTAAAATCCATCCTTTTTTCATGGTATAATATTCACGTGCTTGATCAGAAGCACAATCTCTGTGTACTCACGACCTAATTTATAGTATTCACTCACTGTATCTGTACTGTTTTGCTGATGTAACCCACATAAAAATAAAAAGAACTGCATCTATAACTAAATCGGAATCTTAAATTCCAACCGGAGCGTGTCCATGAAGGCATCGTGACGTGTCATGACGCACGCCACGCCGCGAGGCTGCACGTGCCTGTTGTGACCAATCCTATTCGCGAGGCACTATTATATGCCTTC
>NW_005187826.1:320786-322405 GCF_000239375.1 Pundamilia nyererei | reverse complement strand
ATTGGCAAACCTTCTGGAGGAAACCTGGTCTTGTTAGGAGAGACGGCATCCATCCCACTTTGGATGGAGCAGCTCTCATTTCTAGAAATATGGACGAATTTATTAAACCCCTGTCAAAGGAATATTGTTTTTATATAATGTGATCAGCTTCATGAAATGTATTATTTTATTGATCACTAAGCAAATGTCTACGTGACTTTTGACATGTACTTTTGTGTGATAAACAACTAATAGCTTCCTCTTTCTGTAAGAACATACAGAATTAGAAAAAGGGGAACCTCAGCTCAGTTCTTAGAATAAGAAGCTATTTACACACACACACACAAGTATAAATAAAGAACGCAGACAGTGATGAGACGCAGGTTGCAGATTGTGCGTTCATGACTGCCCTCGAGTAAAGACAACTGCAGTGTTTGTGTTTTCTAACTCAGGTGTCTTAGCTGAAGAACTACGGGGTGATTTAAAGAAATCCCCTGTCATTTAAATTGGTCCTTCGAGCTTAGCGATGGAAACAACAGACACGTTTCTGTGACTCCAATCCAAGGTCTGACTGCTGTATCCTGACGTCGTGGGAAGCCAGCACCGAAGTCTGTCGACAGCCCTCTTTAGGTAGAGGTGAAAGACCTGGGACGTTAATTCAGGTCCAGGCCGGTGAACTTGTCTGGTCCACGGCGTTGGGATCCAGCCAAGACAACTTGAACAACCAGCAAAAGACGACTGAGGGTGAGGAAACACTATTTGGGTCTAATCCGCTGCAAGGATTTGAAATAAATGCGTGAAATAAGGTTTAAGTTCCCCACAAGGAACTGTGTTTAGAGTGGTTTTAAAAGTATCTATGAAGCGCCTTGAGGCGACTTATGTTGTGATTTGGCGCTATATAAATAAAATTGAATTGAATTGAATAGAAGTGGCCGTGAAATACTTCGTGACAAATTCGCACGCAAATGTCTATCTGTGTGTATGTATATGTGTTTTGGAAGTAAGTTGATTTTACAGCACAATACGCTGCTGAACTACTTCCATTGTTTTTATTGTTTTCTTTGTGTTCCTGCAAAAGCCCACGTACTGGTGACAAAGGGGAAAGGTTGAGCTCCGTCTCATAAAACTGACACCGCTCCGTGAATAGCGAGGAGTAGAAGGGCGTGTCAGCCACCACCCCCGAGTCTAGTACCGGAGAAGGCTCTGCAGTTCTGTGATAATGGGGAATCAGCCCACAAAACTCACTGCTGCCGAGCAGTGGCTAATAAAGAAATGTCCAGGCGCCGGACAAATCAGTGCTTGTAGATGGAGAAATCTAAGAAAACAAAATGTCCCATTTGGGAAGGAATGCAGCCCCTCAGCATTAACACAACTGAAGGAGGCTCTTTAAAAGAAGCAGTTAGGCGTGAGGACAACAAAAAGAAAATACAAGAAGAACAAAATAAAATAAACGAATGGCAAAATTACATTAGAACTTATCTTTAATGTATTGAAACTAATAATAGCAAGGATAACAACCTGTATACTGGTATTAACAATGAAACATAGTTGGAATGATGACCATGTACAGAATGTATAGAATGAATGAAAGCAAATAATTCACACGAAAACCTATTAAATAAAACAGAGAGATGCATAAG
>NW_005187826.1:317980-319679 GCF_000239375.1 Pundamilia nyererei | reverse complement strand
TAATAATAAACTTAAAGCGCTGGGTCACCGACCCAGGACCATGACAAATTAAGTGCATAGAGGCACTTGACCTGCTTGAAAACCTGTCATCCTAGATGAGACATTGCTGAGATATAGAGCAAACCTATAGTAACAACTAATAAGCCAAACCCTGTAGACAACAGCTAAAGCTACAGGATTGAGAAGCTGAATTAAATATGTGGACACTGCTAAGCTGATGAGCATGTTACACATTTTCTTTTATTTTTTATTTATTTGTTTTTTAGAGCAGAAGCTGCATGCTATTAAAAGCTCACACATGCAGCAGTCTATGAGCTCAGTTTTTTTCCTCACACTTCTGCTTTGTTTCTTTTTCTTTTTGTGTCCTGACTCATGTATGTTTTTGTTTTTTGTTTGGTTATTTTGTTGGTTTGGAAACGAATTTGTGACCGTACTTGTGGATCACAGTGACACATAGTGATTAGGCATATGATTTACAAATGCCTAGTTTTAGAGCTGTGAGCTATGTGCTGTGAGCAATGCGAAGTTTTTTTCCTAACTTAAAAGTTTGAAATATATAAGATGTGTGAGATGTGTGAATTCTTTGAAAAAAAAAAATAGAAATTGTCTAAAATACCTTAAGTGAAAATGTAGTGTTGCATCTATAGAAAAAAAAAAGAAGAAGAAGCATTCAGTAACTTAAAAATAGACATTACAGACAAATACAGTTTTAGCATTGCCTGACTATGATAAGCCCTTCTACCTACATGTAGATGGAGGAGCAGGTTAAAGTAAAGACAACTGCAGTTTTTCTGTTTTCTAACTCAGGTGTCTTAGCTGAAGAACTACGGGGTGATTTAAAGAAATCCCCTGTCAACCCCCCAAAATATGACTATCCAGAGTTGGGACCAGGAAGCAGAGTTGCAGTCTTACACGCCTCTCTGACGATAGATATAACAAGTAAGACTGGTTTCTGAGTTTTACAGAAACCAGGAGTGGCATGTTTACACGCATGTTCTCCTTAAATTACTGGCTGTCTGAGTGGTGTCTGTTGCAAAAGCAGTTTCACCCTGGTTCGTATATTCGTCAGGACTCCAGAAAGAACACCGGGACTCAGTAGTCAATTAACAACACTTTTATTAATACACACTTATTGATTACACCTAGAAGGGAGATGTACAGGACCCCGGACTTTCTCTGCAGATCTCAACTCCTTTGTCTGTTACATGCAGTTTTGTATCAGTGACCCCCCTTCTAAACCCTCTACAAGGTGCCATAAAACTAAGTGCTATGTTTACATACTTTCACTTGTGTGTGTGCGAACCTGTGAATGCCTACATGTGCGCGTTCCCGCGTGCCTATATGAGTGCTCGTGTGTGACTGTGTACGCATACCTGTATATATGTGTGAGTGCACATAAGTGAGTGTGGATGTGTGTGCGTGACAGTTAAAACACTGTGGGTTTAGGTGACTTCCTAGAGGTCATAAAACCCATCTCCCTTCCAGACCACAGTTATCCAGTTAGAAATGTTGAGACCCCCACCCAGAACATCCTCTGGGGAATTTCCACTCAGCATTAACTCTTCTCTGTTTTACTTTCACAGTTCAAGTGGGGGAGGGGTCTCCTACAATCTACTCCTAAGTTCATGACACAGTGAGGCCTTTATTATATTGAGGGCAGTGTCAGTGTCTCTACAATAATTCTAAATTCTATGTTAAC
>NW_005187826.1:313629-316042 GCF_000239375.1 Pundamilia nyererei | reverse complement strand
AGTCAGGTTTCAGAGCTCATCACAGCACAGAAACAGCTTTAGTGAAGGTTACAAATGATCTTCTTATGGCCTCTGACAGTGGACTCATCTCTGTGCTTCAGAGACCTCAGTGCAGCGTTCGATACTGTCGAACGCTAAGCAGTTTTGTAGGAATGGGGTCTAAAACAGCGGTCCCCAACCCCCAAGCCTCAGACCGGTACCATGAGTCGTTTGGTACCAGGCTGCGAGAGTAGAGGCTCAGGTGTTAATTTTGTGGTTTTCAGGGTTTTTAAATTGGTTTTCAGCGTTATTTTGTTATTGTTTTTATCATTAACTCGGTTTTCCTGGGTCTTTTCACGTGTGTTATGAATAAATCTTTTTTTCGGTACCGGTTCTAGTTTTGGAGGCCAGGGTCAGGTCTGCTGCTGCTGTCAGTGGCTGCCCCGGGACAACTGCTGGTGGAGGGATTTTGAATGCGACCACATGATCGGCGGACCAATCGCCAGCCGTCAGCTCATCCACTCAGGGACCTGCAAAGACTTAAAGGCACAGACAAAGAAAATAACCACCAAAACAGATTATGGCCAGGGACATAACAGATGACAAGCAAGGTTCAGGCACTGTTAAAGGCACGGAACTCTGCATACAAATCTAGGGACCAGGACATGTACAGCAGAGCAAGAGCAGACCTTAAAAAAAGGCATCAGAGCAGCAAAACTGGACTATTCAAACAAGCTATCAGATCACCTCTCTGATAACAACTCCAGGAAGGTATTTGAGGGCCTGAAACACATCACCAATTACAAAGGCAAGGGGATAAATATAGATAATATGGACATCTTGTTAGCAGAGGAACTTAACCACTTTTTTTGCCCGCTTTGAGAAAACTACAGTTGCCCCCACCATGCACACCACCCTGCCCACAGCGTCCTCTGAACACAGCCCCCACACATTTAGCCTCCAACAACATCAGGTCTGCAATGTGTTCAGAGCAGTAAATCAGAGGAAAGCTGCAGGCCCTGACGGAATACCTGGTAGAGTGCTCAAAGCCTGTGCCGACCAGCTGGCTCCTGTGTTCACCAGACTATTCAACCTCTCCCTGACACATGCCTCTGTCCCTCACTGCCTGAAATCATCAACAATAGTCCCAGTCCCCAAGTCCATCGCCATCAGTAGCCTCCGTGACTACAGACCCATCGCACTGACTCCAGTGGTTGCAAAGTGCTTTGAGAAGCCACCCACCAGTTTGCCTATAAGGCAAATAGGTCCACAGAGGATGTGATTTCCACCGCCCTCCACTCCGCTCTGCATCACCTGGATAATACTGGGACATCAGTAAGGATGCTCTTCATTGATTTCAGCTCGGCCTTCAATACCATCATCCCAGACATTCTTATAGACAAGCGGGGTGATCGTGGCTCAAGAGTTGGGAGTTTGCCTTGTAATCGTAAGGTTGCTGGTTCAAGCCCTGGCTCGGACAGTCTCGGTCGTTGTGTCCTTGGGCAAGACACTTCACCCGTCGCCTACTAAGCAGCGATTTTTGCATGAACACGCTTTTTAGCATTTCTTTATTGACCACTTTTCACACATGGTTGCTGTACCCACGCAGCCGGCTGTAGTTTTTCAACTCACAGCCCGACACACACACACACACACACACACACCATACTAGCGCTTCTATTTATTCCAAAGTGACACATATATGTATACAAGAAAACAATACCCCATCATTATTATTGTAGCTGCGGACTGTCACAGCAACTTCTAGTGTTTTTTTGACAGTGTTTGGAAGAAATCTGATGACACCAACTCACAGAAAACTTCAAGTAATCCAAACACATAAAACTCTGAGTGTTTTTTCCAAGGCTGGCAGAAATCAAAGCCTCAAAACAGCTGAAAACATGTGTGCTCATCATAACAAAAGCAGCTGTTTTCTCTCTTAGCGATTGCTACATCTATTTACTGAGCTCTCGGAGGAGGCAGACACATCTCTCACCCTCTCCTTCCCTTACCTTCCCTGCTTGCTGCTTCTATGTCCTTGTCTGGTCTCGTCTGACTCTAACCCTGAGAGAGCCTCTCATTCTCACTCTTGATCTCTAAAACCTTAAGAAGAATAACTATGGATTTGATCAACTGGTCTTTTAATGCAATTGACACTTCTCGATGAGAAGCCTGGGTTCGGGAGAGCCCGAGTGTCCTGGAGGGATGTTCCCTGCTGGATACACGATGGACAGGTGGCAGAAGTGGCGCAACCTTTCAATGGATCAGAAATCCCAGTTGGCAATTAATACAATACAAAATATTACACAGAGTGCACTATACTGGTCATAGGATGTTCAAGATGGGCTATACGCCTTCCAACAACTGCTCACACTGCACAGCAAATACACCGGACAATTATATCCACGCTCTTTGGTTCTGTCCACCAGTTCAG
>NW_005187826.1:288512-290165 GCF_000239375.1 Pundamilia nyererei | reverse complement strand
CAAAAAGTTAAAATTTGCTACAGCTGACAGTCTGCCAGACAGTGGGGCTAAGTTCTTTCGCCGGTTACATTCCGAGCTGAGATCTTTGGCTCGCTGCAGTGCCTCTAGACTGTGTGGGTCAATTTTGGGTTAGTAAATTAGGCTTAAGATTGAAATTTGTGTCTAAAACCATGTGTTTGGGTTTGCAGAGCGAGTCACGTGCTCTGTATAGTATGTTGAGTGCGAGGGAGAAGGAAGTGTCTCCCAGAGTCGAGTGAAGCAGACTGACAGAAAGAGGAGGAGCAGGCAGCCCAACTCAGAGGGGTGGAGTTGAGCGCAAGGGCGTAACTGAGGAGGAGCGCCGAGGAAGACAGAAAAGAACAATGGTGACATCTGGTGGATGGTGGCAAGTATTACAATTAAAAAGTGAAAATGGCAGATTTAAAACAAATGATTAGAGAAGAGCCTAGGGCTAAAATAGAAGATGGAAGCAAATGGAAAACCATTGGAAAACAGAGAGAAGAATTGGGAAAAGCTCTGAAGGGCACCATCACTGGAATCAATACAGGTAAGGATGGGAAAATATTGGAAATACGGAGAGAAATTAAAGAAATATGTGATGAGCAGGGGGTGACGGTTGATATGGACGGAAGTATGGAGAATGAGGACGGCACAGTGGTGAGGCTCAACTCTGGGACCATCGACTGTGATTATGAGCCGACTAAGCGACCTAAGCCCCTGAATAAAATCTCTCTAACGACTTCTAACTCAAGCCCAAACAAAGCCACATTGGGAAGTGGCCACAGGAGAGGGCTTTAAGGGGGCCTCGCTGAAAGAGGCAAGTGGAGAGGGAGAAGAGCTGGTTCAGTTCAGAACTACCCACTCCAGCTCAGACACAAAAGGAGGAAAGAGGATGCAGTCAAACCCAGGAGGAAGAAGAGAGTCTGGATGCATTTAAGAGTTGGATACAGAACTTGAGAGGAAAAGGGGATACTCCTGCTGTGACCCTGGCCCCTAAGAAACTGGTAAAGAAATTAGAGGGAGGTCTGGAGCGAGGGAGTCGGGAAAAATATCAGAAGGGGTTTACTCTGCTGATGGAGCGAAAAATGAAGACAAATGATAAAGAGTGGGATGACGATTTGTGGTTGGGTGACAGCTGCAGTGGAGGAGAATGAGGATCCTATGAAATGGCGACTGAACATCACCGAGACTGAAGAACTTGAAGAGTATGAAGCATTCTATAGGTGGGGACAGAGAGGGCGACGTGAGGAGGAAGAGAGAGTACTAGAGAAAGGGGGTTGTCGTATGCGCCTACGTACCGGTTTGGTACAGATGCTGCCTCCAATTACTGAGACAATTGGATAGTGACTTCAGGCACCCTACTTGCTCTGGGAGACTTCAGGGCCATAGCTGGAAGATGCATTACTATAACAGCATTAGAAGCGGTGCAGATTATAGCAAGAGTTGTGGATCTTCCTGACACCACACCTTACTGCCGTGTGCAGGAGAGTGGGGAATGCTGTCAGACAGAAGTACCCGAACCCAAATGCTTCGGTAATTACTAAGTTTGAGTGGAAACCAGATGGGTGGCATCGTCCGCATAACTGCAGCCGTAGCACCAATCCGTCTGTCCATCTCCGGCTCCCTTCTCCCATCACTCGCGAACAAGACCCC
>NW_005187826.1:286667-288136 GCF_000239375.1 Pundamilia nyererei | reverse complement strand
GGTCGAATGCCTTCTCCAAGTCCACAAAACACATGTAGACTGGTAGAGCTGGTGCAGTGTTCCACAACCAGGACGAAAACCACATTGTTCCTGCAAAAGCAGCAGGAAGCTTTTCACCATCAGGTTGCAGTTTCTCAGCATAAAAAAAGAAGGCACCGAGTTGCCAGTTCTCCATCCCTCCTTTGCAAAATTCTGCAGCAAACCTCGGCACCGGGTTGCCAGGATCTCAGCCACTCATCCCTCCTTGACTAAACTGCAGCAAACGGGGCACTGGGTTGCTAGGTTCTCAGCCACTCATCCCTCTTTTGCAAATTATGCAGCAAACCTCAGCACCGACCTGCCAGGCTTTCAGCCACTCATTCCTCCTTTGCTAAACTCTGCAGCAAACCTCGGCACTGGGTTGCCAGGTTTCCTTTATCCCTCATTCGCAAAAGCAGCAGTTGTCAATCCCCCAGTTCTCAATGCAAAATGCAGCATGCTTTGGCACAGAGTTGCCAGCTTCCCTATATCTGCTAAAGACTTTCTTTTTAAAAAGACACTGGGTTGCCAGGTTTTCCTTCATCTCCCATTTGCAACGCAGCATTAAGCTTCTCTACTACCAAACTGCCAGTTTCTCCGCATCTATCATCGCAAAGCAGCGGCAAACCCTTCTAGGACTTTGGTGTCAGATTCTTGCTATATCTATAATTTCCAAACTTCAGCGACAAGCTTCTTACACCTGAGTTGCCAGGCCCTGCCCATCTATCATGGCAAAAGCAGCAGCGAAATCTTCTAGCAGGTTCCTTCTATATCCATCATTCGTAATCGCAGCAGTGATCTTCTTCCACCACTTTGCCAGTTTCTCTGCATCCGTTATTGCAAAGCAGTAGTAAACCCCTCTGGCACCGAGATGCCAGGTTCTCTCTTTATCCCTCATTCGCAAATGCAGCAGGATGCTTTTGACACCGCGATGCCAGGTTCTCTTCCTCTGTCCCTCCTTTACGAATGCAATATCAAGCTTGACACCGAGATGCCAGGTTCTCTCTTTATCCCTCATTCGCAAACGCAGCAGCATGCTTTCTAATATAGAGTTGCCAGTTTCTCTGCTCGGCACCGCGATGCCAGATTCACTGCCATCTTTCCTGCCTTCGCAAAGCACCGGCGAACCTTCGTGGCACCGGGATGCCAGGTTCTGTTCTCTATCGCTCCTTTTAAGACATCCAAACTGCGCCGTGCACATAATCCTTCGTGGCATCCCTTCACTTCTCATGTGCTTTCACCAGCATCATCAGGCATCCACCCTCGACACAATCGACCCTCTAATCAGTCTTTCAATTCATCAAATCTTCCCAAGCTGCTGCTGTCACTTCTGTTCATTCAGAAATCAGCTCAGTCGTTATCCCTACCTTATCGGAAGTAATTAACCAGCTGAGCACCCCCTCAAGTCAGATCATTTTTAAAACTAACAGTGTGAGATCTCCCAGACAGGT
>NW_005187826.1:281533-286647 GCF_000239375.1 Pundamilia nyererei | reverse complement strand
AGTGTGATCCCCCTGTAGTTGGAACACACCCTCCGGTCCCCCTTCTTAAAAATGGGGACCACCACCCTAGTAGACGAAGTCAGTGTAGTCGGCTTCTCTGGGGTTCCAATGACGCTGCCTGTCACAACACCTTTAAAGACTGAACTTGGTAACCAAGTAGTGACGCATCCGTATGTGATTTCAGAACAACTCCCGGTGTATTTAATGGACTGAGGCTTGCTGATTAACACTAGGTTTACTAAATTATTATTATTATTATTATTACTAAATTAATATTATTTCAGAATAATATTGAGTGTAAGCTGATCTTCATTGCCTCGATGTGAGCTTTGGATTCAAACTGTTTCACTTCTGTTTCTCTCCAAAAATAATTTCACATATGCCAGTTTGTATATGTGTCTTTTCTATACGTTCATGTAATTGTTAGTTCATTTATTTCTCTATCTCTCTCTCTTTTTTTTAACCTTTCTGTTGTGATGCTCTGGACATTTCTAAACCTCCATGAGTTCAGTCTCAGTCTTCAATCCAATTTCCCACATGCTTTCACTTTATCACGTCTAGGTTCACCTCTCACTGGTCCTCGTCCCTGTTCTCCCAGTTTCCTGTGTGGCCTCCCAGATCAAACACAGGCCCAAATCAGCTGTTTCTTCTCTCCATTCCTTCTCTCTTTATCTTTTCAGTCTTTTCTTGGAGGTTAACTCCCAGCATGGCAAATATGAAAATCAGTGTCCAGTGCTGTCCAGTGCTTTCACACAGTCATCTCACTGTTCAACTTCCCAGCTTGTAATCCAGAGTGCATGTTCCATCCACAATTGTATTCATAGTATTTTAGGTCAGTTGTGCTGTCTTTTGCCTGCTGTTAATTCTTCAAGTACATGGTGTTGCTCTGTCTGTCTTCTGTCTTCATCAGGAGATTGACTGTCCTTTAAGCTTCTTCTCAGGATAAGGACAGAATGAGAGGTGAAGCTGTCAAATTTTTAAGCCAAAGCCTGGCCTGTTTTCATCCCAATTCTGTTAATCTATCATTTTACAAAAGTTAACCTGTTGTCCTGCAATCTGGAGAGTTATTTGTCAGCAGTGGATAAACTCAGCATTTGATAACAAGTGTATTGGCGATTAAGTATCGGGATATCAGGAGCGGGACGACACCTCCAAACACGCTCCTTCCGGCTCACATCTATATAGGTTCCCCCAGTTCCAAACAGGGTCCTTTCTCTGCAAATGCCTTTAACACAGCTTATCTCTCAGGAATAACATAATTTTACTCACCCTTCCATTTTCTTACAATTTCGTTCTCGTCCATCGGGGCATCAGGCGAACAACTACTCTAGCTCTGCATTCATCGCTTTTCCTCGGGCAATCCGAGAAACACACTGAACGTCATGCTGACGCCCATTCCGGGAAACCCTCTAGCAGTTTTCTCTCCACCCGTCATATGATCTGCTACGTCGATCCATCCAGTCGTCTTATCTCCGCTAACTCCAGTTATGAAGTAACTCTGGCCGCTCACCACTTCAATGAAAACCAGCAGGTGCCCACCAGCAGAACTCACAGCTCCTCTCGTGTTGCTCTGAAACAGGCCCTCAGGCCAGGCGAGTTAGCCAGAAAGCCGACAGATGTCAGTGCCAAACCCATGCTTCCGTAAGATCCCAAGTATATCCTTTTGTTAAGGACTGTAGAGGACTGTAGCCTGGTTTCAAACGCTCCTCGTCCTCGCAGATCCAAATGTCAATACAAAGTCTTCTTCCATGCAGAAGCAAATTACAGTTTGAACAGGAAAAGCTACAGCGTATGCCAGGTTCTCAGCCACTCATCCCTCCTTTGCTAAACTCTGCAGCAGCAAACGTCAGCACTGGGTTGCCAGGTTTCCTTTATCCTTCATTCGCAAAAGCAGCAGGAAGCTTTCCACCATCAGGTTGCAGTTTCTCAGCATAAAAAAAAGGCACCGAGTTGCCAGTTCTCCATCCCTCCTTTGCAAAATTCTGCAGCAAACGCCAGCACTGGGTTGCTAGGTTCTCAGGCACTCATCCCTCTTTTGCAAATTATGCAGCAAACCTCAGCACCGACTTGCCAGGCTTTCAGCCACTAATTCCTCCTTTGCTAAACTCTACAGCAAACGTCGGCACCGGGTTGCCAGGTTTCCTTTATCCCTCATTCGCAAAAGCAGCAGTTGTCAATCCCCCAGTTCTCAATGCAAAATGCAGCATGCTTTGGCACAGAGTTGCCAGCTTCCCTATATCTGCTAAAGACTTTCTTTTTAAAAAGACACTGGGTTGCCAGGTTTTCCTTCATCTCCCATTTGCAACGCAGCATTAAGCTTCTCTACTACCAAACTGCCAGTTTCTCCGCATCTATCATCGCAAAGCAGCGGCAAACCCTTCTAGGACTTTGGTGTCAGATTCTTACTATATCTATAATTTCCAAACTTCAGTGACAAGCTTCTTACACCTGAGTTGCCAGGCCCTGTCCATCTATCATGGCAAAAGCAGCAGCGAAATCTTCTAGCAGGTTCCTTCTATATCCATCATTCGTAATGGCAGCAGCAATCTTCTTCCACCACTTTGCCAGTTTCTCTGCATCCGTTATTGCAAAGCAGTAGTAAACCCCTCTGGCACTGAGATGCCAGGTTCTCTCTTTATCCCTCATTCGCAAATGCAGCAGCATGCTTTTGACACCACGATGCCAGGTTCTCTTCCTCTGTCCCTCCTTTATGAATGCAATATTAAGCTTGACGCCGAGATATCAGGTTCTCTCTTTATCCCTCATTCGCAAACACAGCAGCATGCTTTCTAATATAGAGTTGCCAGTTTCTCTGCTCTGCACCGAGATGCCAGAGTCACTGCCATCTTTCCTGCCTTCGCAAAGCACCGGCGAACCTTCGTGGCACCGGAATGCCAGGTTCTGTCCTCTATTGCTCCTTTTAAGACATCCAAACTTAATCCGTGCACATAATCCTTCGTGGCGTCCCTTCACTTCTCATGTGCATTCACCAGCATCATCAGGCATCCACCCTCGACACAATCGACCCTCTAATCAGTCTTTCAATTCATCAACTCTTCCCAAGCTGCTGCTGTCACTTCTGTTCATTCAGAAATCAGCTCAGTTGTTATCCCTACCTTATCGGAAGTAATTAACCAGCTGAGCACCCCCTCAAGTCAGATCATTTTTAAAACTAACAGTGTGAGATCTCCCAGACAGGTAGGATCTCAGCCATGATAAAACATTTCCCGTAACTCCAATAAATTGTTCTAGACTATCCAATAAAATACAGTAATCCACAGTGACAAATGCAACACTGAGATCCAGCAATAATAAAACTGAAGAGCGATCATTGTCTGCATTTACCAGTAGATCTTTTACCACTTTGACTAAAGTGATTTGGTCTAAAAGCAGACTGAAATGGTTCAAACAGATTGTCTGTTGACAAATGCTCAGTGATAAGAAAGATTGATAAGAAAGACAAATGTGAGATGGGTCTATAGTTTGCAACTATGTCAACATCCAGTCCAGGCCTTTTCAGGATTGGTACTACCACAGCTGATTTAAAACATCCAGGGAAGACTCCAGTTGTTAACGAAGTATTTAAAAGAAACAGAATGTAGGGTCCTAATACAGACAGTTCGTCAGAGAAATCCGTGTACTGTGAATACACGTGGAAGATGGCGCTAGCAGTATGCACGGCGACACGTCCGTCAACTCTGCTAGCTTTGCTTTGGCTTATCCTTTTCTATTTTATCCCAAAATGCCCTCGCTCTGCATGTTACTCTCACCAGTTACTCTTAGAAATCAAAGCATCGTATGACCTGGCTCTTAAACAAACGGAGACAGGAGATGATTATGGGCCTCCTCCACCACTTTTTGAGCCCTGTATTCCGGTTTATCTGTGCCAACACTCCTACTCCACTTCCTGGAAGAAGCGCCCGAGGAAACGAGGAAAGCGGGCTGGTACACTCATTAAAGTCCGAGCTCTTCTCCGTGCTTCTCGTGGAACTACTGGACCAGCAGAGTGCGTCTTTAGATGGATCCTGCCTGTTGTCGCAAACTCCAAATGGCTTTAGTAAATGTAATATCATTAGCAAACAAGACGTTTGTATTAAACAACTTCCTAAAGTCACAACAGTTGGATTTTCTGTTTCTGACAGAAACATGGCTTCAACCCGGTGAGTCTGTAGCTTTTTCGGCACTGGTTCCTCCTAATTTCTCATTCTTCAGTCTCCCTCGGTCCTCTGGTAGGGGGGGAGGCTTAGCCACCATGTTCAACGCTCGATTTCATTGCCATCAAACATTACAGCACGACTCATTTTCTAGTTTTGAACTCCAGCTGTTTGAGTTACACCTGAACTCGGCTGCGCTTTTGCTGTGTGCCCTCATACATCGCCCTCCCAAGTTTAACAAGGATTTTATCAAAGAGTTTTGAGGTTTTATGGCTGGAATCGTTCTTAAATTCGACAGTTTTTTTATCCTTGGTGATTTTAACATCCATGTTTGCTGTGACTCTAAACTTTTGGTCAAGGACTTTTTAAATATTATTGACTCTTTTAACTTGACCCAGTGGGTTACCGGTCCCACACATGAAAAAGGTCACACACTGGACTTGGTGCTCTCCCACGGGCTGGATGTGTGCATCACGGAAATATCTGAGTTGCGCATCTCCGATCATCTTCCTGTGTTGTTCACTCTAACGCTGCGCTGCTCGGTAGATAAGCCGTACGTCCCAGCGCACAAAAAGCGAGCGCTTAATACTCTAACAGTGCCCGCTTTTTCTACTGCCTTTATGGATTCTGGAATAATGAACTCCAACTGTAAAAGTGTTGAGGACCTTCTTCCTTCTACCTGCACTGATATCTTGGACTCTATTGCTCCGCTCAGGACTGTGCCTAAGAATTTATCAGAGCCGTGGTTGAATGAACATACGCGCTCCCTCAGACGTGACTACAGACGCGCCGAAAGGTGATGGAAAAAGGACAGATTACAAGTTTGTGGCATTCACACCCACATTCTGGGAGCATGGGAGAGGTCGTACCTTCTCTTATTGTTTTATGGTAGGATAAACGTGCCTCTCGGCCTGGGGCTCGGTCACTCAGGCACAGCTGGCTGCCGGCGGAGCTCATGGG
>NW_005187826.1:245977-247941 GCF_000239375.1 Pundamilia nyererei | reverse complement strand
TAAAGATGAATAAAGGTTTTGTGAAAATGACTACTGAGTCCGGTGCCATCTCTGGATGCTCGAGGAATAAAAAGAACCGGGGTAAAACTGATTTCGCAACATGAGGTAGGTCTCCCTGCAGATTTTCCCTTCGTCGGGAGCAGCGCTGGGCTCTCCAAATCACAGACAAACGGGATCCCACAGCTGTTTATGTTTTTGAACACATTTTGCACAGAGAGGCATTTTTTTGAAAAATGTATTGATAGCAATGTTGAATATTATTACACAGGAAAAAACAACTACATGTAAAACCTTACATACCACACAAAGATCTGGAGAAACTCATTCTCTGTCATGATGGGTTTGTCATGGAGAAACTCATTCATGCTTTCATCACTTCAAGACTGGATTATTGTAATTCTCTCTACTTGGGTCTACAATCTTCTCTTCTTCAGCGTTTGCAGCTGGTCCAAAATGCCGCAGCACGTCTCTTGACCGGCACTAGAAAGTACGATTCTATCACCCCTGTTCTGGCAAATTTACACTGGCTTCCTATTAAATACCGAATTGATTTTAACATTTTATTGTTTACTTATAAAATTCTTAACAATATGGCACCTGACTACCTAGCTGATCTCCTCTGTCTGTATAGCCCTCAGAGAGCGCTAAGATCATCGGGCCAGCTGCTCTTAGTGCAACCTAGGTCTCGGCTGAAGACCAGAGGAGCCTTTGCCGTTGCTGCACCCAGGTTATGGAATACTCTTCCTCTTCATATTCGCGCATCAGATTCCATTCAGTCTTTTAAATCACGTCTAAAAACGTATTTGTTTAACTTGGCATTCAAGGTGAATTAGGGTAATTTACATCTAGCTTTGCATTTAGATTATGTAATTATTTTACATTTTATTTATATCTGTAATTTATATTTTATATTTTGATTTTTATCTGTATCATGATTTTACTGGAAAGCACTTTGGTGTACTTCGGTCTTTAAAAATGTGCTATATAAATAAATTTTGATTGATTGATTGATTGAAATAAACCGCAATGAGGCAAAATATGAGACAGGGACTTCAAAGTAAAACAGGAAACATAACACAAAGATGCAGACCTGACAAGGGGACACAGCAGCCAGGGGAGAGAGAGTAGCTATGGAACACCGACAGAAACCAGAAGACAGAGCTCTAATAAAGAAACCAAAGACTAGAAATGATAAATAATATCAAAATCAAAGTTCAATAATAATGAAAACTCAAAACTGCTTTGATGACCCAGGCACCCTAACAGTCAGCAGCATTCATTTTGACAGAAAACTTTGATGTAGTTTTACTCAATTAATTAAGGCAATTACGAAATTAACAATGCACCAACAAAAAGACAGGAGGCAGAACTAGAGATGACGGAGTTTAAAATGCTAAAGTCTTCATTGGGAGTGACCAGGTTGGTTAGGATTAGACATGAATACATCAGAGGGAAAGCTCAGGTTGAATATTTTGGAGACAAAGTTAAAGGGAAAAGGTTCGGACATCTGCAGGGGAGTGGTAGTAGATATATTTTGCAAAGGATGTTGAATATGGAGCTGCCACGCAGGAGTTAAGAAGGTAGATTGCAGGAAAGATTCACAGAGGGTTGATGTTACAGGAAAGAATGGTAGAGATAGGGCAAGATGGAGGCAGGTGACCCACTGTGGCACAAAGAAGAACAAGAAGATGAAGAAAGGATACCAAGCTTTCCATCACTATGGTTGAAAAACCATATCAGGTCGTATCTGCTGTCATCTAACCAAACCACAATCAGTCTATATTACACACCGTAAATGATAGTGATGTGCGATACCACTGATTTCCTTTCCGATCCGATACCAAGTAATATTCAGGGTGGTATCGACGATACTGATCCGATACCGATGGGGCGATTGTGGCTCAAGAGTTGGGAGTTCGCCTTGTAATCGGAAGGTTGGCGGTTCTAGCCCCGGCTTGGACAGT
>NW_005187826.1:242343-245295 GCF_000239375.1 Pundamilia nyererei | reverse complement strand
ACTTAGTTTTAATATTACTCTTATTTCTCTTTCTGGGTCGCAAAAAAACTTTTAACATATTTTCAGAATGTAGCTGTGTAAACTTCAAATATCTGAGCCGACCGACACATCGTCTTCAAACCCCTGCGGTTATTCGCTACTCGGGTTAAACATGATATATAAGTCACTTTGATAACTTAAAAATGTTATTGTTTGGCTTTTTCAGTGTTTTATTTGTTCGTGAGTAAATCGGTTTGGCTGAGATTAAAGTTATTAGATTAGATTAAATTACATGTAACTTTATTAATCCCTCGGGAGGGTTCCTCCGGGTTTTCACACAGCTGAATAAAACTAATTAAACAAAGTGTGAGACGGTCGAGAGTTTACGTCAGCGCCCGGTTATATTTTAGAGAGCAAGAAGCAGACAGCAGAGTTTAACTCCACCGAGGGAGCTCGTGAGGTACTACCTGGCTTTCTTTAGACTGCGAAGGCCGGGTCCTCAGGTGGAAGCAGCCTCTGAATTTGGACACCCCCGCTGTTTCCGGGCCGGCCAATAATAACGGTGACATTTAACGTATTTTATCCGATAAATAAACACTGTAATAAACAGCCCTTTTGAATGTCTCCCTGATTCTGAGGTCTCAAGGTTGGTAAGTATGGCCACAACACCTCACTTTTTTGCCACATGTATGCAAACCACGTCTCAGCTGTTTGTGGAGGTAAAATACGTCCACACAATTACGCTCAGCCATTGTTGTGAGTGCGCACACCAGGGGCTGCGAGACATTTATACAGTCGTATTTCGCACATGACTATGAAAGGCGGAAGAGGAAGTAGTTCCTTTGAATGTAGGCAATTAGAATGTTATAGTTTCTTTCCACTGTGTTCCTGTTAATGATAAACTACAAATTTACCCTAAATTACTAAAAATTTTGATATTTTAATGTGAGAATCGATTCAAGAACATAAATGATTGGTATCGGAGGAATCGATATTTCAGGATCAATCCGCACATCACTAGTAAATGAATGAGAGTGGAAATCACAATAGAAATACTAAACAAGAACCAGTTCATCACAGTTACCTTGTTTCTAACTTTATTGTTAAAACGGTAACTTCAGTCAGTTCTCATTTCTTTTCAAAAGCCAGGCCACATCAGGAATCCTGAGCTCCTGTCGCATGCCAAATGATAGTCATGCAAAGATAGTCATGCTTTTGTTTTCATTTTATGTCTTTGTCCTTGTTTGTATCCAACTTGAATCAGTGCAAAGCAGCAATAATTCAGCATTCTACGTATTATCTCTAACAACATAAAGACATGGTTTCACCTTGGTACTGCTGGATAATAAAACATGAAATAAACACGTATGCTGTCCATTTAGCTGTAAGGTTCAATAGAAAATGCCCCTGAGTCATTGGACTTTGTCATGGTTTGTCTGAGGGACAGTTGGGAACGATACAGTCCATTGCCTTCGGATGGGTTGTCGGACACCTACAGAAAGAGAGAAAAAGAGTTTGTATCATTATAGATCCAGACCCCTGATCTTCAGTTCGAGTGAGACAAAACAAATTGTATTATGACCCAGACAATAATTGTCACTTTTGGGAGAGTACAGTTAAATTATCTAAATTAATACTTATTAGCAATTATCTTACATCAGCAACTTAGAATTACCACCCAACTCTGTAACCCCCTCAAGTACCATTGTACCACTCCAAGCCCTTTTAGCAAACTATCAGGCAACTCGGGATGGGGGAGATGAGGGATGGTGTTCTGTTAACATCAACTAAGTTTGGCTCATAGTTTGGCTTTGAGGATCCATTGAGCATCCTCTGAGGGTATTCCAGCTTCAGGGGAATCACATTCCTAAGCTTCCCTGAGAAGGTCTATGCCAGGGAACTGGAGAGGAGAATCTGTCCATTAGTCAAACATCCAACATCCAAACGTGTGTGCAGGTTACAGACTTGTTCTTGGTGCGTACTTGACCCCACCATAGTTGCTGTTGTAACCAATTCTTTTCATAACTTTCATGGACAGATTTCTAGACCTCAGGATTTTATGTCTGCTTTTGCCAATGAAATGGCTTTGTTGCCTTTATTGAGGAATTAATGGAGCGTTTGAACTCTGACCCTTTCCTGCCCCAGTATAACATCCGTACCAGTTATTTTATAACTGAACTCATGGTGCTTTATGTTCCTTTTTAATTTGAAGTTGAAGGATCTCTAGCTCACACTGGGGGAGTTTGCAGCTGAGTGTGAAGTGGCTGGGACAAGATTCAATCCAAGAACATGGTTTTCATGATGCCGCTGCTGTACTGGTATGCTGTGATGAAGAGAGGGCAAGGTGTGAAGGGAAAGCTATCCATGTACTGGTTGATGTGTCCATCCTCGATGTCAGGAGATGATTCCTACTTCCATTTGGTAGCTTTTTATTGGAACTCAATATAAGGTCCAAAGGGTGTCATGTAGTGATGGGAATTCTGGCTTTTTTTAGAGAACCGGCTCTTTTGGCTCGGCTCACTAAAAAGAGCCGGTTCTTTCGGCTCCCAATTGGCTCTTCAGGTTGTTTTGTTGCTTTAATTAAGTTATTATCATCAACAATATAAAATTATGCAAGGAAGGAATTACTCATTTAAAAACGTTATTTTATTTATATGTGTTTATGTATAAATATATAGGGTGGCCCCTAGAGCTATTATGTAGTTTTAGTTTGCATTATTCTCCTGAATTAGAAGAAGGTGATAACTATTACATGTGTTAAACTTATTTGTATTACATTAGACTGCTGATTTATTGTGAATGAATGATATTGTTTATGATGCATTATACAGGGAGTGCAGAATTATTAGGCAAATGAGTATTTTGTCCACATCATCCTCTTCATGCATGTTGTCCTACTCCAAGCTGTATAGGCTCGAAAGCCTACTACCAATTAAGCATATTAGGTGATGTGCATCTCTGTAATGAGAAGGG
>NW_005187826.1:201269-206128 GCF_000239375.1 Pundamilia nyererei | reverse complement strand
CTTTTATCAGTTCCCAGAGTCAGAACCAGACACGGAGAAGCTGCATTCAGCTTTTATGCTCCTTATATCTGGAACAAACTCCCAGAAAGCCTCAGATCAGCTGAAACACTCAGTTTATTTAAATCCAGGTTGAAGACTCACCTGTTCTCAGCTGCATTTGAATAAAGCACCAAATCCACACTTTTAAACTTAAATTTCAAAACTTACATTTAACTACTGATTTTATCTACTGTTCTGATTTTATCTGTTTTGATTTTATATACTGTTGTTTGTTTGTTAATTAGTTAGTTAGTTTATTTGCTTGTTTTAATCGATTTTAAATCATGCTTTTTATTTGTTTTTGTTTCTAATGTCTCTGTAAAGCACTTTGAATCACCTTGTTGTTGAATTGTGCTGTACAAATAAACTTGCCTTGCCTTGCCTTGCCTAGTGCTGTTTCTGTGCTGTGATGAGCTCTGACTGACTTCAACAAAACCATATATCTACAGATGAACAGTTGTTTTACAACTACTCGTTCAACAATTGATAAAAGGAAGGTCAGAGATATATAAGACAGCTGGTCACGTGATATTAAGAGAAGTTAGGGAGTAAAGATATTTTGATCATATTTAAGATAAAGGGATTAGTTAATGGTGGGATGTCTTTGAGCAGTCTTGTAGGAATGGGGTCTAAAAGATATGTTGGAGGAAGTAATCAAATTACTCAAACAATCTAAGAAAAAGAGTCTAAATAAATATCAGTAGTAATGAAAGTTTTGGACATAATGTCTGTGAGATGGTCATCAATATTTCTTTCTTTAATGGTTAAAATGTTATCTGTGAAGAAATTGATGGAGTGGTTACTGTTTAAGGATAAAGGAATGCTGGGCTGAACAGCGCTCTGAGTTTTCATCAGCCTGGTTACAGCTCTGACGAGAAACCTGGAGATGTACTCATTTACTTCACTCAGTGATAAATAAGTCCTATCTTCACTGATGGCCTTAAAAAGAAAGAAAAAATGAATTTCTAAATTAGTGAGATGCCATTTGCTCTCTAGAGCTATCTGCTTTAAGGCCCGTGTCTGTAAGTTGTACAAGGAAGTCAAGCACTTCTGATTTGAGGTTCTCTTTTTTTTTCTTGTAGTCCATTTTTGCACATGTAAACTTTATTAAGAAAAGATCAGACATTAAACAGTATTCACTAATGTCCATTTCCTATGCCTTGTGTCAGAATGAGGCCCAGAGTGTGATTAAAGCCAACTAATAATAGATTAAATGCAGTGTTTAGGCTGTTGATTTCAGTACCTATACGAAAATTTAATCACCCACTATAATTATTTTATCTGAAATGAGCATTAAATCAGGTAAAAGAGAATTCAAATAGAAACTCTGATTAAAGGGGATAAACAACAGAAAGCAACAAACAAAACTATTTTTAGAGTTTTTTAATTAGTGTATTCGAGGCTTAGAGTCAAGCTTCCAAATGTAAACTCCTGCTTCCTGTCTGGGTCTTTGGTTATTTCATGAACTGGAGTAAAAGATAGCTGCCACCAGTCCTCCCCGGCCTGTGCTTGAAGGAGGAAACATGGCTAGCTTCCAGCATGACAGAGACTCCAACAGAAATTGGGCATAAAAAAAGTGGCTTCTCACAGTAACTGGTTGGAAAAGCATTAGTGAGGAAGCTAAGCTCAGAATGTTCACATCAGCACCTCAGTGTTGGAGACTGTGATTAAAAAAAGGCAGGGTAAGTGTGGACACCACATGCTCAGAGGCTAATTACTTCTTAATTGCAAGACATTAGCCAGTGGGACTGGATAATCCTGTTTGTTGACCTCTACAGTCACAGGAAAATATGTACAAGTCTTTTCAGAACCAGAGGATTCTGCCCCCTGCTGGCTACTACAAATAATTCATGTTCAAGGTACTTTCAGACCAAGAAGCTATTTCCATTTTTCATCAGCTATGGACCAAAAGAACAATTCTGACTGTTCTCCACAGTATTGCTATTATTATTTTTACCTTTATGAAAACAGGAAAACAACAAACTCTTCACATTAAAAATCTCTTTTACCTGGCCAAGACGGACAGCAGGACAATCATGCGTTGCATAAACTAATAGAGCATGCATATCCATACAACAGTAAAGCACAGTCAAAGAGCCTGAATTAACTGCATTCAAGTTGTTTACATTTACTTTAAATTCATTGAGTGAGACCAGTTGGTTCCCCAGCTGATTCCAGGAGGAAGGAGCTGCATGCTCTTTTTCCAAATTTACTGTGAACCTCTGAGAAAGAAGAACAATTCTTGGCACCCAAAACAGTAGCTTTCCATACTTTTTTGATGGGTGCTAGTTTGTAAATAAGAATAGCCTGATAAATAAGAACATACCAGAGGTTGAGTCTACGACATAACCACCCAACCCGACAGTAAGAGGTTTAGAGTGTGTAAGGAAGCTAAGCAGAGCATGCATGCATACAAATCACATCTTTCTTGCCTCAAATGACGAAAAGGATCAAGTTTCAATTTCAATTTTTTCACCAGTTGCTGACGTTTAAATTAGAGCAAGTAATCAGTTGTAATTCCTAAGTACTCGGACTGAGACACTAACTCTCAGAGCCACAAACTGTAGTAATACATGAAGGTTTGTTAGATTTACAGTACATCTGTATGAAGACCAAACCTAGTACACTGACTAACAATGGCTCGTGAGCTCAGTTTCATGATCATGACCATTCAAAATGCTACGTTCAAATGAGCCAAATCAACTTTCTGGGGTTTCCTTACTTGGATGATTAAGCATGCTTCGTTAGCTTTCTTTTACAGCTGAGTGAATGGGTTACTTTTCCTAGTAACAAAGAGGTTTTATGTAAAACATGAACGATGTATTTAACCAACACAACTGTGGCTTTATAAAGATAATAAAATATAAAGTAATAAAGTGAAGAATTAAACCTTCCTAATGTAACAACTAATCCAGAACACTGAACAGCAAAGCCTTTAAAATACATGTTTGTGTTATGATGTTTTATTCAACCAGATAAATGTCGGTACTGTCCAAGTCCAAGCAAACACTCACCCAATGAAGTAAGTGATGATGAGGAGCTGGACAACACGGTTGATGATTCCAATAGTCCAACTTTTCACAACCACTGACTTAGTGGTTTCATAGGTGAAGAAGTCTGTGATGCAAGACCACATCCTGGCAGTATTTGTGCTTGACAAGCCTTTGTTAGAAAAATAATTCCACTGTGTGAAGAATCGAAATAAAAAAAGCTGGAAGTTGACTCCAGATGATCTGAAAATAGGAAAGATAGCGACAGATTTAGATCCAAGACAGAACTCAGGAGTTGCAGCTCATCACTGTGTGAAGGAGCTCAGTCACTTTTAATTTCAGCTGCTCCTCTTCACTCGTTACTTCAGGCTTCATGTGTCGTGAAAAATGAGTAATTAGTACGAGCAGCACATTTAGCAGCGCCTTTCTATGCCATTACTCCTCTCTTCATGCAAAATACCAATCTCGTTTCCTCTCTCTCTCTCTCTCTCGCTCTCTCTCTCTCTGTCTCTCTCGCTCTCTCGCTCTCTCGCTCTCTCTCTCTCTCTCTTCCTGTCTCTGCTCAGAGCACGATGGACATTTTCTGTGTGAATCAAATTGTGATGTTGTAAAAGGTTTTAATCCTATTACTGAGAAAATGTGTCCAGTTTCATTACTTAGATAAATGTTATTATTGTTTTTACCTTCATTTCAGCAGGAACAGCAAACATGTGGGAACATATGTCAAACTGAATATGAGTTTTTGATTGTAATGAGACAAATCTAGTTAAATAGTAATAATAATAATAATACATTTTATTTGAGGGCACCTTTCAGAAACCCAAGGTCACCTTACAAAGAACACAATTAATAAAAGGAACAATAGTCATAAAATACATAAAATAAGTTAAAATTACAAAACAGAGCGTGACAACAGATAAAATCAGCATTAAAGCAAATAAACCAGTTCAAACAGATGTGCTTTGAGCTGTGACTTAAATGTGAAGAGGGAGTCAATATTTCTTAGTGCAGGAGGAAGAGAGTTCCAGAGCCGAGGAGCAGAGCGACTGAAAGCTCTGCTCCCCACAGTGATGAGATGTGAGGATGGAACAGTAAGATGAAGAACAGATCAGGATCGGAGAGGGCGGGAAACAGTGGTGATATGGAGCAGGTCACACAAATATGAAGGAGCAGATTTATGGAGACACTTGTATGTAAGAAGTAAGATTTTAAAGTTTATCCTGGCTTCTACGGACAACCAGTGAAGCTGCTGAAGAACTGGGGGAATATGAACACTTAACGGAGTGCAAGTTATGACCCGAGCTGCAGAATTTTGAAGAAGTTGGAGTTTATGAAGGGACCTTTTAGGGAGACCAAATAGGAGGGAATTACAGTAATCAATACGGGATGTAATAAGACTATGGACAAGGATGGCAGCAGCATGGGGAGTAAGGAAGGGACGGAGTCAGTTAATATTACGTAAGTGGAAGTAAGCAGACGGGTTATGTAATTAATGTGAGACTGGAATGAAAGAGTATTATCAAGTATGACACCCAAACTCTTAACCTGAGGGGAGGGAAGGGTGGGAGAATTTTCAATGTTAATGGAAAAACTGTGGGATTTGGTTAAGATAGATGGTGAACCAACAAGTAAAACTTCAGTTTTATTACTGTTGAGTTTGAGGAAATTGGAGGAGAACCAGGATCTAATCTCAATAAGACAGTCTGAGAGGGAGGTAGGTGGGAGGGATGAATTGGGTTTAGAAGAAAGGTAGAGCTGGGTGTCATCGGCATAACAGTGAAAATTTATATTATATTTTCGGAATATATAACCAAGAGGGAGCATATAAAT